>NW_007252264.1:0-26437 GCF_000164805.1 Carlito syrichta | reverse complement strand
TCCACTCACCTCAGCCTCCCAAAGGCGCGGGATTACAGGCTGAGCCACCGAGTCCAGTTTATTTTTTATTTTTTTGAGGAAACTTCATACTGTTTCTCACAATTTTTTTATTTTTATTTTATTTTTTATTTTTTTGAGGAAACTTCATACTGTTTCTCACAATAGTTCTACGAATTTGCATTCCCACTCATAATGTATGAGTTACCTTTTTTCTACATCCTTAAAAACACGTTTTATCTTTTGTCTATTCAGTAAATGCAATTCTAATAAGTGTGAGATGATATCTCATTTTGGCTTTAATTTGCATTTCCCTAAGAAGTGACGTTAGGCATTTTTTCCGTAGACCCGTTGGCCATTTGCATATCTTCTTTTGAGAAATGTCTATTCAGAATCTTTGCCACTTTTTAAATTGGATTGTTATCCCACTATTGAGTCATATGATTTCCTGATATATTTTGGACATTAATACATTATACAGTTTGCAAATATATCCTCCTACTGAAATGAAGTTTGTCTTTTTAATTCTGTTAATTGTATCATTTGCAATGCAGAAGCTCTTTAGTTTGATATAATTCCATGTGTTTACTTTTGTTTTTGTTGCCTATACTTTGAGGCTTTTATAAAAATACTGCCCAAACTAAAGTCATAGAGCTTTTCTTCTATTTTCTTTTAGCAGTTTTGCAATTTGGGGTTTTATATTTAAGTCTTTACTTCATTCTGAGGTAATTTTTTTCTATATATAGTGTGATAAGAGGGTTCTTTTTTAAATAGACATAAATATCTAATTTTCCCATTATCATTTGAAGAGAATGTCCTTTCTCAATTGTGTACTCTTGGCACCTTTGTAAAAAATCATTGACTGGAAATGCATGGCTATATTCTGGTCTTTCTAATCTGTTCCATTAATCTACTTGTTTGTTTTTATGCTAGTAGCATGCCATGTTGATTATTAGAGCTTTGTAGTAGATTTGAGATGAAGTAGTATTATGCTTCTGGCTTTGTGTTTTTGTTTTTGTTTTTGGCCAAGATTGATTTGGCATTGGACTCTTCTGTTATTTAATAAAAATGTTAGAATTTTTTATTTGTATAAAAAAAATCTTTAGAATTTTTATATGTATTACATTGACTATAGATTGCTTTGCATATTATTTATTTATTTATTTATTTTTGTAGATATTTGGAGTATAAGTCAGGATTAGTTACACAAGCAGGTTTTGCGATGGTGAAGTTTGGACCTTCATCTGACCCTCACTTCACTTGGTTTAGGACCTTTTTTGATATTACATGCTTCCTTCCTCCCTCCCTCCCCTGGCAGTGTCCATTGACTGTTCATCCCTCTCTTGTGCCATTGTGATTAATATTCAGGTTCCACTTATGAATGAGGAAACTCACTATTCAGATCTTTGTTTCTGTGAAAGATCAGTAAGTATGATGTTCTCCACCTCCATCCAATTTGCTGTGAATTCCATGATTTTTTTCTTCTTCGTGGCTACATAATACTCCATCAGGCATATATGTACAACATTTTCTTTATTCAATCTACTTTTGATGGGTTGTGGGTTTGGTTACATATTTTTGCTATTGTGAATAATGCAGCCATAAACTTGTGTGTGCAGGTTTCTTTTTTGTACAACAATGTATGTTCCTTCAGGTATATTCCCAGAAGAGATGTTGCTGGATGGTATGGAAGGTCAATTTTTAGTTCTTTTAGGAATTGCCACACTGCTTTCCTTAGAGCTTGAAATACCTTACACTCCCACCAACAGTGTAGAAGCATTCCATTTTCAACACATCCTTGCCAGTATCTACTGTTTTTTAATTTATTGATTCTGGCCATTTTTACTGGAGTTAGGTGATATTGTAGTTTTGATTTGCACTTCTCTGATGATTAGAAATGCTGAGCATTTTTTCACATATCTGTTGGCTGGTTGTATATCTTCTTTGAGAAGTGTCTATTCATGTCCTTTGCTCATTTTTTGATAGGATTGTTTTTTGTTTCTTTTTTCCTTGTAGATTCTGGATGTTAGTTGATAATTTTATTATAAAAGGATGTCAGATCTTTTCAAATGTCTTTATGCATTTATTATAATAAACATATAGCTTTTGTCTTTCATTCAGCTAATACTTATTGATTTGCATATGGTAAACCATCCTTACATCCCAGGGATAAATCCCACTTGATCATGGTGAAGGATTCTTCTAATATGATAGTGACTTGATTTGCTAATGCTGTGCTGAAGATTTTTACTTCTGTGTACATCAGGGATATGGCCTTCATGTTTCTTTTCTTGTGTTGTCCTTGTCTGTTTTTGGTATCAGGGTGCTAGTAGTCTCATTAAAAAAAAATTGAAAGTTTTCCTTCTTTTTAATTTTTTGTAAGAATTTGAGAAAGTTTGACATTAGGTCTTCTGCAAATGTTTGGTAGAATATGGCAATTAAGTCATTAGTTCCTGGGCTTTTCTTTGATGAGAGACTTTTATTTACTGATTCAATCTCCTTACTCATTGTTAGTCTGTTAAGATTTGCTATTTCTTCATGATTCATTCTTAGTAGGTACAGGAATTTAATCTGTCTAGGAATGTATCTATTTCTTCTACATTATCTGATTTGTTGTGTTTGATTGTTCGTATTAGTCTACTACGAATATTTGCATTCTTATGGTAATGTCTTCTCTTTTATTGAGACTTCTCTCTTTTGTTCCTTAGTTTAGGTTAAGGTGTGTAAATTTTGTTTCTTTTCCAAAAAACAAACAAAACAAAACAAAAAACTCTTTTAGTTTTGCTTGCACTTTGTATTGTTTTACTTGTCTTTATTTTATTTCTGCTCTGTTCTTAATATTTCTGATCTTAATTTCCTTCTTTCTATCAACTTTAGGCTTATTTTGTTTTCTTTGTCTAGTTCCCTGAGATGTAATATTAGGTAATTTATTTGAAATCTTTCTTCTTGTTTGAAGTAGGCATTTATTGCTATATACTTTCCTCTTAGAACTGTTTTTTCTGCATTTCATTAATTTTGATATGCTGCTTATTCATTTTTATTTCTCTGAAGATATTTTTTACATTTTCTCTTTAATTTCTTCTTTGATCCACTGGTTGTTTAGAAGTATGTTGTTTAATTTTTAGGTATTTATGAATTTTTCAATATTCCTTCTATGTAAATTATGTAAAACGAATTTCTAGTTTTACATTATAATAGTTAAAAAACATACTTGATATGATTTCAATTTTTGTAAATTTGTTAAGACTTATATTGTGACAACATATAATCTATCCTGGTGAATGTTTTGTGTGTGCTTGAGAGGAATGTGTGTTCTGTTGTTAACTAGAGTGTGCTATATGTGTCCTCTCACTTTATTAGAACATCTTTGTATGTTATATAACTTGTCACTTGCTACTTTCAGAATGTCTTTGACTTTTGACAATTTGAATATATTTCTTTTTTATCAGGTAAGTTGTATATCTCTATTTCTTTGGGTTCCATCACTGAAAGATTATTGTGACTTTTAATGGTGTTATGTTTCCTTGTTTATGTCTTACTTTGATATCTGCACATTTTTTGGAACTGTTACCTATTACAGACTTTGCTAATTTTTCTGTGGAAAACCTTTCCCTTATGAGAGTGCATGACAATATTAACTGTGTCAGATGCAGTGGTTTTGGCACTTGTGCAAGTTCTTTTTGTGTAGTCTCTGTGCATCTCTTTCAGCTGAGGTCAGTGTTGATGAAAAGTTCAGAGGTTTTCAGTAGCTGGAGCTATGAATATATGAAGTATCACCAAGCATTGTCAGTGTCTTCAGTGGTAATGGCTGCTAGGATATGACCCATATTTTTTTCTACCATAGAAGAGACTGTGGCTGAGGGGATATCTCTTGGCACTGCAGCTTGTGTATTTGTTTACAGTGAGAGTGGCATTGATGTCTGATCAGTGGCACCTATTGAGCCAACTGAAGAGCTGAGGTCTGAAGAATGGGCATCTGTGAAGTGACTGACTCCAGTTCTGAGATCCAGGATGGTAATGGAACTGATACCCAAGTTTCAGTACCCCTATTGCCATGTTGGTAATAGAATGTACAGAGGAGAAGATTTTGAAATAGCTAAAAATGCCAGGACATGCATTAGGGAAAGTTCACTATCGGAACAGGGTTTGGCTTTCTATAGTGGCTGAGCTGGTGTCTAGAGCATGAGCACATGCTACAAGGGCTTGGATCCAGGCTTATATTATAAACCAGCTCACTACAGCAATGACTCCCTTGTCTGAGTTGCGGACTGGCAGTTGGCCCCGTGCAGCCATGTAACTTGCATCTGGAGTGTGAACACTCATAGAGAAGCTGTGGCTTAGAGACTGGAGCACAGAAAGTGTTGGCAGAAGTGGCAGCTCCTTTTCCAGATCAGCTTAAGAGAATGAACAATTATCAAGTGGAGGAGGAGTGTGATACTTTCTGGGATTCCCTGGTAGAAATGACTATTGGCTACCTCTGTGGCAAAAGATGCTGGTATCTTCTACATGGCAGACCACTGGAGACCACAGTGGTTGCCACCAATAATTGACTGATACCAGTAGCCTTCACCTTTGATCTTAGCTTATAGCCATCTACTGGAGTCCTAAATGTGCCAATCTCACCAGCAATTTTTTCTATGCAAATATCCCCCTTCCCCTACTTCCACTGTGTTGCTGCAGATTCTTTTATAGACTCTGGTGCTTTCTCCAGGATACTTTGTGAATAAGTGAGAGAGAGAGAGAGAGAGAGAGAGAGAGAGAGAGTCTGATGTATTGGTCAGGGGATGAAGGTTGGTATTAACTGCACTGCCATCTGAATGATGTTACTCTCTTGATCATTTCAATATTCTCTGCAACATTGTCTGCCACTTGATAAGCACTGAAGGATAATTGACTGAACTAAACTAAACTTGAGTTTTTCTCACATTTTATTTTATATTTATCTAGACATCACATAATATCAGCAATGATCAGGTTTGAATGGGGTTGAGCATTCTTAGCAGCAGGATGCAGGCAATTTTCTGGAAAAGAATTTCAAAGTATGATTTTATAGAATATATATGCTTTTAGTCTCTCCTTGGGTCCCAATCAGTCAGTAACACCATTCTCCTAGAATGGTATAACAAAATAAAAAGCTGACCTATTGTAGCAATATAAGAGGACTCTAATTCTCTTTCAACAATGTTTTCTCCATGGCCTGACTGAGGAAAATTTATTACTAGACTCGAATAAAGGAAAGAAAATACTCCCTTTTACTGTAAAGGTGTGATTCTCCCAGGCACATGTAAAGTGTCATCACTAATTTATTCTTTCTAAGGAGCAAAATAACTATATCACTCATATATATTACACTGATGATATAATATGTATAATATTACATATATATTACATTGATAATTAACAAGGAGTATAAAATTTCTTCATATCTCCTTTTCCAAAGTGCTGCCCTGAGAAAGTAGTAAATTTACCACTGGAATTCACTAGGAAAACAAATAAAAATTAAAATCTTGATTAAAACCCAGATGTTGAAAAACCCATGGTCAAACTTCGGGGCAAAAATCTATAAATTTCAGAGGTACAGATGCCAAAGAAATTTAATTTTAAAACTAGTGTTGACAGAGGACCAGCCATGCAAGCTCATACAAAGCATAAAAGTGTATAATTAGTTATTTGATCTGTGACATATAAAGTTAGGTCAAAATGATGTGAACCAAGTTATGGCACAGTTTGAAAGACCTACATGAAGCAAAAGTAAAACAGAAAAGAAAAGAAAAATTACACAGCCAAGAGACCTGAAGCAGTAAATAAACCAAGATAGTCTCTTGAAGCAGACTAATCTCTCTACTGGTAAAGACCTTGGGTGCATCCTGTCAAAAACAACCATATAAGAACACAAATTTTACAAAATTTATAGAAGTACAAATACTCTATATATACATACACATTTATTTTGTGAAATATATTTTTTCTTTTTCTTTTCATCTGAGTTTAACACGCTCAGAAAAAATTAAATTCACTAAGTACAAAGCTGCCAAACGTTTGGAACCTTAAGATTTCTGCATCATATGGTCAGGCACAATAAACTGAACTCTAAGATGGCAAAGAAACAGAAAAAAAATCAATAACCTGATCAGATACTAATCAAAGCATAGAGAAAATTGTGGTGCTCTTACATTTCTACAGGATTCAAAGAGAAGATCAATTGAATTACAAATCCAAGTCTGAAGCCAATATTTCCACAGATTTCATAAAATTTCAGGATGAATCTAAAGAAATGTTAAGTACATTCAATTTTCAGCAAATCATTAAGTGGAATGAGTCACTCACCTAATTGCTAACAGCACTGCTAGAGGTGTAAAAATACTGTGCCCAGTCTGATTTACTCAGGACCTACTACAAAACATACAATTGTCCCCATAATCTAGGCACAACTCTAATGTTCATCAACGAATTGGCTATGAGCATAAAGAGTCAACATTTAATTTATATGTAAAATAAGTTGAAAGGCTGAATGAGGAGAGGAATTTGTATTTCTGCCCCTTCATGTTTAAGTCCAAATGACATGATGTTAAATACCATCTTCGATGATTTTTTAATCAATTTTTAAATTAGCATGAAAAATATTTTTGGAATGAGTCAGACTGAAATCTATTAGAACTTTTGCCCTGTCAATTATTAGCTATATGATCTTAAGCAAATTTTATACTTTTCTGAGCTTCACATTCCTAACTTCGAAGTAGAATTAAGATATAAAATATATATGAGGTATCATATATAAAGTGCCTAATTCAGTGTTTGTCACATAGCAAATGCTTAATAAATTATGCCCAGAGTGGGATTTACTATTCAGGTGATAAAACTAGTGCTTCTGGTCATCTCATTTGCTTGGGACCCCGTCTAAATTTCTAGGAAAAGCCTTAGCCAGGTACTATTTTTGTGGTTTACATTGACTTTAATATTTTAAATTTTGTTTTGATTATCATCTTATTGTAAATAAATTTAATACCTAACTTTGCAACGTTATGCATATTCCTTTTCTTAAGAAGAATCTCCTAATTTAAGTTTTAAGTTTCAAAAAACCTCTACCTATTCATAATTGGGCTATAATTATTATCACTTTAGTGATAACACTAATTAATAACACTAAAATTCTGTATAATTTGGCTGTGTTTCCTAGCTCAAAATAATTGCAAACATTTATTTTTAAAGAAAATAATTATGTAAAACTGAGCTCACAATTAAGTACATAAAACAGTATAGTTTTTAAAATAGTTATTGTCAACAATAGATTTATAGTTTGAATATGGTGACTCAATGCCAATGGAAAGTTAAAAGCCAGATGTTCTTTCCAGTTTGTTGTTTTCAAGTAGACAGTTTTATTGAATTGTCAGGTGTGGTTTTAAAAAACCTTAGCATACTGTCAAATCCTCAATGTATTTGAAGAAGATAGAAACCCATGTTATGTTAACCTCTAGAGATGGAAAACAGACACTTAGTGTTAGGAGCAAGGAGACTGAGTTTAAATGGCATTGGATCCAACCCAAAATTGTCAGGCTAGGTTGGATGTTTACAGAGGTCATGTCTATCCAGAGCTATAACTTCCAAATCAAAACTTTGAGAGGAAACAGAAGATTTCAATTACCAATGTGTAATTTGTTAAAATGTACAAGAGTAGCCGGGCTTGGTGGCTCAGCCTGTAATCCCGTGCTTTGGGAGGCTGAGGTGAGTGGATTACCTGTGCACACGGGTTCGAGACCCGCCTGGGCAACTTGGTGAGACCTCATCTCTACAATAAATACTTTAAAAAAATTAGCCGGGCTTGGTAGCGCGCGCCTGTAGTTCCAGCTACTTGGAAGGCTGAGGCGGAAGGATCGCCGGAGCCGAGCAGGTCGAGGCTGCGGTGGCCGGGAACGGCCACTGCACTCCAGTCTGGGTGACAGAGTGAGACTCCAACTCAAAAAATAAATAAAATAAAATAAAATAAAATGTACAAGAGTAAAAGGTGAGAGGAAGGACAATATTGGGAAAGCCATCCTCCTTCCCCTGGATAAAAATGCCTACGAGTGACAGGTGGAAGGAGTGAATCTGTTGTCCTCTCACTTGGTGTTCAATCCTATGAACCTCTTATATGGAAGTATATTGCTTCCAATGTCTTGAGATACAAAGCACATAACTTAATCTGGTGTCACCTGAAAAAACAGCTATCCGCCAGCCTGGAGAAAAAACTGCGTATGTGAGATTTACAAAATGAGAATACGCTTGTATATGCTTGGCCTAAGGGATTTTGTGAGCAATTTTTATTGTAAATTGTTTTGCTTTACACCTGGATTGAGAAATTAATCCCTAATTAAGAAATTATTCTATTATACTCCAAGATAGAATCACTTCTAAATTAAGATTCAACAAAATCAATACGAGAAATGTAAGTGTAAATTTTTAGGTCATAAATTCAGATGGGCAAAATTAATGTGCCTCCATAATTTCCTGTGAATCAACTCAAACCACAAACCTACCTGATTTTAATTGATTCTGATTAATGTTAATCATTTCAAATCTCAGCTAACCAAGGGAATTAGGGAGTGTGTAAGGGAAGGAGGAGGGTTGTCATAGGTCATCATTAGATCACTTGCTGACATTTTCACTTTCCCTGGTTTTGGTGATTTCATCTTCTTAGGCTGGCATTCAAGACCCAGTGGTCATGATCATTGTTCCACAAAATCTGTGTTTGAGACAAACTCAAACTGAGTGATTATTTCTACTGTTATCCCTCATTCATCCACTTTTTTTCACTCTTGGGGCTACAGGATAGTTTTCCTGAATCCTTCTGGGGCCATAAGAAAATGTCTTATATGAATGTCTCAAGTCTTGCCTGCCTACTTATGTCATACCATCATTTCTACTCCACTGCTACTGCACTGAGCTAATGTGGTACAGAAAGCAGTCTGAAACTTGGTTGACTTTATTAGGAGTAAGTGTAGGTCCCCCTTTGCTCTTAAATGAGAGAGGGTAAGCTATTCTCTTATCTGCCTCCAATTGAAAAGAGTGAGAGAGGCCGGGTTTAGTGGCTCAGCCTGTAATCCTGCGCTTTGGGAGGCTGAAGTGAGTGGATTGCTTGAGCCCGCGGGTTTGAGACCCGCCTGGGCAACTTGGCGAGGCCTCATATCTACAATACATAAAAAAAAAAAAAAAATTAGCCGGACTCGGCAGCGCACGCCTGTAGTTCCAGCTACCTGGAAGGCTGAGGTGGAAGGCTCACCAGAGCCCAACAGGTCGAGGCTGCCAGTCTGGGTGACAGAGTGAGACTCCAACTCAAAAAAAAAAAAGAAAGAAAATAGTAAGAGAGAGAACATAGCATAACTTATTCATATCTCATCATATCCTGGAGACTTACACTCAAGATTCACTCTGTTTTATCTTTTAATTACTGCCCTAAGCCCAACTTGAAGGATTTTTGTCAATATTGGAGTCTCACTCTGTCGCCCAGAATGGAGTGCAGTGGCACGCTCCCGGCCACCGCAGCTTCAACCTGCTGGACTCCGGCGATGCTTCCGCTTAGGCTTCCAAGTAGCTGGAACTACAGGCATGTGCTACCATGCCCGGCTTTTTTTTTTCTTTTCTTTTTTGATTTATTGTAGAGATGAGGTCTCGCCAAGTTGCCCAGGCGGGTCTCGAACCCTCGGGTTCAGACAATTCACTCACCTCGGCCTCCCAAACACGGAATTATAGGCTGAGCCACCGAGTCCGGCCAAAATAGGATATTTTTAATAGCTGAATTTCATAAATCAAAAAGTCACATCATTCTGTAAAGAAGTTCATGACTTCTATGCTTTGACATTTAAAGAAGCTTGAGAAAAACTCTTCAGTAGTGTTCACCCAGTTTCCTTTACAGCACCACTCTGTCACCTACAAGTTTTTGTAGCAAATTTCTTCCAAGTGAATTTCCCCTTCAGCATTGATATGTAAAGGTGTTCTCTTTCAAATAACTTTTTTCCTAGATGAACTGTTGTTGAGTTGACATATGTTACATCAGCAGGTATGTTTTTTTTCTCAGAACTTCGCTGGATATTTTCCCTTGACCTAGCAGCTGAGTCATCCTGGACTTGCTACTCTCATGGCAGAGATGTTATTGAAGAAATGCAGAGTGAAAGAAATAAACGAATACTTAGCTTTTGCATTTTGAACTTCAAGGCAAATGTAGAGCATTTAGGAATTTTGAATTGCAGGGTTTTTATTTTTTTAAATATGTTTTTCAGAAGCAGAAATAAAAAGACTCAGAAGACAAAGTTAATACCATAAAAGTTGATACATTATACATACATATATATATATACTATTTTAAACATTGTTGTATAAGTTAGCATATTTATGAGTACGCTATCTCCCTCTTCTCCCCTTCTCTCCCTCCCTTTTCTTTCCCAACTCTTTCTCTCTCTGTCTTTCTCTATAAAGGTATAAAATACAATTAGGCATGGGCACAGGATATACCATTTATAAGTAAACCAAATGAACACAATAAGTATGATCAACTTTATCCCACATCACATTTACATACCCATTCATTTGTAATTTCCTTATTTATTGTGTCTCTCATTTGCTATACTGTTCTCTATAATAGTAACAGATACTAACCTATTTTTAAAATAAATATACAAATTGAAGTAGCTCAAAACTGAGAAAATTATGTCTATAGATTCTTTTTTTTTTCTAGAATCTGATAAAGGTTGCTGATAGTTTTTTGTTGGTTTTCTATTAGAATTTATTTGGCTCAGGAAACAGCAGTGTTTCACAAATTCATAGTTTGAGAAATACCATGAAGCATCTGATACTATTATAATAACTTTTTCTTCCATCTTTCAATGTTTTGGAAGTAACTTGTTCTTACAACCAATCTCTTCTCCACATGAGTTGCAAACAGCAACTTTTAAAGAAAGAGTGGTATTGAGTACCCAATGCAATTCACATTTTATTGAAAGTAAAATTCTAATCAAGTCAACAGTTGTGTGTGTGTGTGTGTGTGTGTTTATTTTTGTTTGTATTGGTTGTTAGTGAAACACAGCTACAACTATGAAGGAAATAGAATTTTAAGAGAATTTTCATCTTGAAGAGATATCTTACAGCAGCTTGTAGTTCAGATAATAGTATATTTCCTGCCAAAGCTTTTTCTAAAAAGAATTTCACTCATTCTATTTGAGATCATCTGGAAGGAGTAGCATGAGAGAACTATACATCTTGCAAATCTCTTTTTGCACAAGTGAGCAATAGTAGATAGAAACTGTAGAGAATTACAATTGATAGAATCCATGAAGTTTAGACAGAAAGCATCTGTCCGTTTCAGGCTGACATTTGAACAATTGCAGGCAAGCATCTGCTGCTCTCAACAATGATCCCCAGATATAGAATGCAGAAGCAAACCATTTGATTCAGAGGCAGAAACAGAACTAAAAAAAAAAACAAAAGTTGTAAAACAGACCAAGACTCAGATAGATATATAAGTCTAACCATACCCAACTAGGGACTCTACCAGTAGCAAGAAAAGGGATGGTAAACGGTTTCCAACTCCAGAAACTATTCAGATCACTGAGTAACAGTTCCTGTGTTATATGCTGTAACAGTGCTGTGTTAGGAAATCTCACTAGATTTCATTTCCATAGAAGCTCCACATTTGAGTTCAATGGTTTTCCATAGGTGGAAGAGCCATAAGGAGTGACACTTGTGCTGTGGATTTGCTAACCCTAGTTTAGAAAAAATACTAAAAACAACTTGCAAGCAATTATGTCTTTAGGCCTCTGTTAACTGTAAATTTAATATTTTAAAGAGTGAATATTAAATTTTAAATAATTATTTTGTTTTTATAACGTATCAAGTAAAAAAACTTGCTCAGACATTGTTAAGGAAGGACACGTGCATGAAAAGGATCCACCTGAAATTGCCATTACTATCCTAAGTCATTGACAGATTTACAGAAATGACCTCATAACAGGGAACACGCCTACTAAAGTAAGTTAATAAATGGTCTTCTTTTATATTTGTCTAAACAGAGGCTAAATATATAAAAGCCAACATGTACCCCAAAAGTACACATAATTGGATCTTTGAATTTAAGATATATATTTAATATTTCTAAAAACAGTAATATAATATTGATACAGTAATGAGTTTTTTTTCTGAACCATAGTAATTAAATTGACCAATTTTATTACAAATGATGGCATCTTAAAATTGTGGGAATAAAAAGAAAACAAAAAAGAATATCATTAGAGCACTAACACATTATATTTCTAAAACCCGAGATTTACAAATATATTACAATGTGCTCATCATAGACCATGATAATAGTTTGGTTTTTAATCCCTAAAAGACATTAAACATATAAATATCACTCAGTAGGGAAGAAAAACATTAAAAAAGAATTTTTTTAGTAATATTATTTTATTTACCATTAAGTCTTTAATATATATAAAAATTTTAATTGTAGATGTTTATCTATTTATAATTAAGTTTTAAGTTTTTTTAGACTACTTATAAGAACTGAGTTATTGGACATAGTTGATCATCACCTCATGTCACTTTTTCTTTTTTTATCAATATTTTTTATTTTGATATTGTGGGGTACAGTTAAGGGTTAGGTATACAAATATGCTTCGTTCAGGCACCCTTGTTGATAATAGGTGTCTCCCCATCTCCAGACAGATGTTTACTACCATTAGTCCCATCCCCCCCCATAGTTTCCCAACACTGTCAGTCATTTTCTTATAGTAGTGCATTGGATGATCAAGGTCCACTATATGAGTGAGAATATGTGATACTCAGATCTTTGTTTCTGTGAGCGGTCACTTAGTATTATAGACTCTGGCTCCATCCAGGTTGCTACAAAAATCATGATTTTGTTCCTTTTTATGGTTGCATAGTATTCTATCGTGTATATGTACTACAGTTTTTAATCCAGTCCTCTTTTGATGGACAGCGTGGTTGGTTCCAGGTTCTTGCTATTGTGAACAATGCTGCAATAAACATTCACGTGCAGGTATCTTTTTAATAGAGTGATTTGAGTTCTTCAGGGTATATTCCCAGTAAGGGGATTGCAGAGTCATATGGGAGGTTGATGTTTAGAGCTTTTAGGAATTGCCACACTGCTTTCCACAGAGGTTGCACTAGTTTACACTCCCACCAACAGTGTAGAAGTGTTCCCTTTTCGCTACACCCTCTCCAGCAGCTGTTATGTTTTGAGTTGTTGATAATTGCCATTCTGACTGGAGTTAGGTGGTATCTCAGTGTGGTTTTGTGTTGGGAGCCAGCCTTGGAGGCCCACCTGATTGACAGGGTCCTGGTGGGCCAAAGACCCCAGGTGGCAGGGCGAGCCTGGAAAGCTGAGGCCCTTCTGTCTTCCACCTTTGCTGTTTGGTACCGCCGAAGAATTCTGTGCAGTTGTGGAAGAAGAAAATGGCATGTTTATGTAAAATACTCACAGCTAACCTGAAAATGTCATGGTTTATTTTTCCATTTCCCACTATGCCGTTTGGCCTTTTCTGACATATACAAGAGTTAAACTCTAAAACACATCAAAAATGCTTTCTTTCACTTGGTTATAAGTTACTAGATATTACTTGAGTAAAAAATGATATAAGTATATTCACTCCTTAGTTGATTTAAAATTATGTAGTTTACTATTTAGACATAAGGGTTTTTAAAAGAACAAGTTTATAGTAAGTTCATTATGAATTCATAATAAGTTCTAACACTTATCTAAGAGTTATATAGTTGATTTATAACACTGTTTTCACTGACTTAGAATAAAGATTAATTGTTAAAGTTTTTACTTAATTCAATAGTTAAAACTCTAAGTTAACATTTATAGAGTGGGTTTTCACTAAACTCATAATATACTAATCAGACACTTTTATGATAAATTAACTAAAGACAGAAAGCAACCTTGGGGGCCTGGGAAACATTACTAAAACTTCTTTTGAGTTCTCTTTAGAAACAAACACTGCAGGATAAGAAAAAATAACAAAGACACCTGGACAAGAGAGGTGATTACAAAGCTCTGAAGGTCATAAAAGCCCCAGATGGGAAAACTACTGCTACATGAAAAAATTTACACTTAAAAACTTTCTTGAGACATTTCAAGGACTATAATTCGGGACTTTAAACTAAAACTATCATTTTTGGCTTTATGACTCATTAAGACTCATTAACTAAAAGTAGATAGTGTTCTTGACTTGTTTGTCGTTTCTAGACCACTAGATGGTGGTAACTTTTAAAACATATATACATAAAAAAAATTTTCTTTGTCTTGCCCCTTTACAAATGGTATAAAAGCTCTGTGTTAACTAACATTAAATTGTCATCTGTTCAAAAAATAGGTGTCCGAGTATAATATTTTCGTCCTTCGCCTATCCATCTTTCCTTCAGGAAAGCTCACGACCCTTGCAAGGGGCTAGACCCCTTCAGTTTTGATTTGCATCTCCCTGATGATTAATGAGGTTGAGCATTTCTTCATGTGTCTGTTGCCTGCTCGGATGTCTTCCTTTGTGAAGTGTCTGTTCATATCTTTTGCCCATTTTATAATGGGGTTGTTTGTTTTTTTCTTTTCAGCATGTTTGAGTTCCTTGTAGATCCAAGATGTTAAGCCTTTGTCAGATCTGGAGTTGGCAAATACTTTTTCCCAGTCTGTAGGCTGTCTTCCTTCTCTCTTGATGGTTTCTTTGACTTTGCAGAAGCTTATCTGTTTAATGAAGTCCAACTTATCTATCTTATCCCTTATGGCCTGTGGGTTTCAAGTTTTGTTCAGGAATTGGATGCCAGTTCCAATTTCCATGAGGGTATATCCTTCATTTTCTAAAGTTCTTATGGTTTGAGGTTTTACATTTAGGTCCCTGATCCATTTGGAGTTAATTTTTGTGTATGGGGATAGATAGGGGTCCTGTTTCAATCTTCTGCATGTGGTGAGCCAGTTTTCAAGCACCAATTACTGAATAGGTTCTCCTCTCCCCAGTGGTAGGTGGTGGAGGCTTTATCGAAGATGAGTAGGTTGAGAAATTGAGGTCTTGCCTCTGGAATCTCAATTCTATTCCATTGGCCTATATGCCTGTTCCTATACCAATACCAAGCTGTTTTGATGATTGTAGCTTTATAGTAAAGTTTGAAGTCTGGTAATGTGATACTGCCCGCTTTGGTTTTTTTTGCTGAGGATTGTTCTGGCTATTCTTGGTTGTGTTTCCATATGAATCCCTGTGTTGTTTTTTCTAGGTCTGAGAAGAATGTTGTTGGTAATTTGATAGGTATTGCATTGAATCTATAAATTGCCTTAGGTAAGATGGACATCTTCACAATGTTGATTCTTCTAATCCATGAGCATGGGATATTTTTCCACTTGTTTGTGTCATCTTTGATTTCTTTGAGCAGAGTTTTGCAGTTTTCATTGTAAAGGTCTTTCATATCTCTGGTTAGGAAGATGCCAAGGTATTTCATTTTTTTGGTGGCTATTGTGAATGGAATTGTGCTTCTTATTTGGGTTTCTGTTTGTTTATTATTGGTGTAAAGAAATGCGATTATCTTTTGCACATTTGTTTTATATCCTGAGACTTTGCCGAAGGCCTTTATCAGTGTAAGGAGGCATTTGACAGGTTCTCTTGGGTTTTCAAGGTATACAATCATGTCATCTGCAAAGAGAGATAATTTGACTTCCTCTTTTCCTATTTGGATACCCGTGGTTGCCTTCTCTTCTCTGATTGCTCTAGCCAGGACTTCCAATACTATATTGAACAGGAGGGGTGAGAGTGGGCATCCTTGTCTTGTTCCAGTTTTCAGGGGAAATGGTTCCAATTTTTGTCGGTTTAGGAGTATGCTGGCTATGGGTTTTTGTTAATACATCTGTTGATGTATTTAATTACATTTATTGTTTTACGAATGTTGAACCAGCCTTGCGTCCCAGGGATGAAACCTACTTGGTCATAATGGATAATTTTTGAGATGTGTTGTTGAATCTGGTTTGCTAGGATCTTCTTGAGAATTTTAGCGTTTATGTTCATCAAAGATATTGGCCTGTAGTTCTCTTTTTTTGTTGGAGCTTTACCTGGCGTGGGTATCAATGTGATGCTAGCTTCATAAAATGATTTGGGGAGGGTTCCATCTTTCTCAATTGCCTGAAATAGCTTCAGTAGGATTGGAATCAGTTCCTCCTTAAATGTCTTGTAGAATTCTGCTGGAAAGCCATCTGCTTCAGGCCTTTTTTTTGTAGGTAGTTTTTTTATTACATAGTCAATTTCCTTGATTGTTATTGGTCTATTTATGGTCTCAATTTCTTCTTGTTTCAACCTACGCAGGTTGTGTGATGACAGAAAGTCCTCCATTTCCTTGAAGTTTTCAAGTTTGTTTCCATACAAGTGTACATAGTAATCTCTGATGATCTTTTGTATTTCTTCAGGGTCAGATGTGACATCATCTTTTGTGTTTCTGATTGTGCTTATTTGGGTTTTTTTCCTTCTTTTTCTTGGTCAGTCTAGCTAGGGGACTGCCAATCTTGTTTATCCTTTCGAAGAACCAGCTTTTTGTTTCATTGATTTTCTTGTATTGTCTTTTTGTCTTCTATGTCCTGGATTTGGGCTTTATTTTGACAATCTGGATTCTTCTGCTGAAATTAGGGTTTTTGTGATCTTACTTTTCCAGCTTCCTTAGGTGGCTTGTTAGGCTATTAATTTGTGCTCCTTCCATTTTCTTCATGTGTGTTTGTAGGGATATAAATTCCCCTCTTACTATAGCTTTTAAGGCATCCCAGAGATTTTGGTAAGATGTTTCTTCATTTTCATTTGTTTCCAGGTATCTTTTGTTCTCTGTTTTGATTTCATCATTGATCCAGGAGTTGTTTAGCATCATGCTGTTTAGTGACCATGTCTTTGTGGGTTTTGGGGGGAACTTATTGGTGTTGATGTTTATTTTTATTCCACTGTGATCCAAGAAGGTGCATGGTAGAATTTCGGTCCTTTTAAATTTGCTTATGCTTGATTTATGGCCGATAATGTGGTCTATCTTGGATTACGTCCCATGTGGTGATGAGTAGAATGTGTATTCTATGGTCTTTGGATGGAGTGTTCTGTAGGTATCAGTTAAGTCCATTTGGTCCAGAGTCACATTGAGGTTCCGGATCTCGTTGCTGATTTTTTGTCCCAATGATCTGTCGAGGGTTGTGAGTGGGGTATTAAAGTCCCCAGTTATGATGGTGTTAGAGTCAATATCTTTCTTTCGTTTTCTAGGAGTTGTTTTATAAAAGTTGGTGCACCTATGTTAGGTGCATATACGTTTAGGATAGATATTTCTTGTTGATGAAGTGAACTTTTTATCATTATGTAGTGGCCCTCTGTGTCTTTTTAAATTTTTGATAGCTTAAATGGTATTTTGTCTGAAATTAGGATCGCGACTCCTCCTTTCTTTTGTGTTCCATTCACCTGGAAATTTGTTTCCCATCCTCTTACTTTGAGTCTGTGCATGTCCTTTCTAGTGAGATGGGTCTGTTGAAGGCAGTATATTGTTACCTGGTGATATTCTATCCATTTTGCCATTCTATGTCTTTTCAGTGGTGCATTTAGTCCATTCACATTCAGGTTAATTATTGAAATGTGAGAGTTCGTCCCTATCATAGAGTTATTATAGAGTTGTTCTTCCACTTGTTTTATTATCTTTTTTTGGTTTTGGGGGGTTGGCTCATGTGTATTTTATTCTTTTCCTGTACTCTTGTGAAGAACGTTGCTCTTTTTTTCCCTTTTTCTTCTGTGTTTAGCACTTTCTTATGTATTTCATGTAGAGGTGGTTTGGTGGCAGAGTAATTTCTTAGGGATTGGATATCTGGGAAAGATTTTAATTCTCCCTTGCTGATGAAGCTTAATCTGGCAGGGTAAGTTATTCTTGGTTGAAATTGCTTATCTTTTAGGACTTTGAAGATAGGGCTCCAAGCTCTCCTAGCCTGCAGGGTTTCTGTAGATAAATCTGCTGCTATTCTAATTGGTTTTCCATGGTAGGAGATCTGGCCTTTTTCTCTTGCTGCCTTTAGGATTTTTTCTTTTATGCCTACTTTGTTTAGACGAATTATTATGTGTCTAGGAGTTGGTTTTCTCATTTGTTGTCTTGCAGGGGTTCTCTGGATCTCTTGTGTTTGAGTTTTTGCATCATTGATTAGATAAGGAAAGTTTTCTTGAATGATCTCATGGAAGGTTTTTTCCAATGTGGTCGCTGTCTCTCTTTCTGCCTCAGGCAGACCAATTACTCTTAGATTAGGCCTCTTGAGGTAATCGCTCATCTCTTGAAGGTTTTTTTCTGTGTTTTTGAGCTTGTTTTCTGTGTTTTTGAGAGTTTGGTTTATTTCTATATTTTGGTTCTCAAGCTCTGAGATTCTTTCTTCTGCTTGGGTAATTCTGCTTTTCATGTTTATCAGTTTATTGTTTATTTCATTCACAGTATTCTTTATTACTGTTATCTCAGATATCAGCTCCTTTCTAGTTTCTTCTTGAGTCTCCTCAATTCTTTTACATCTCTCCATCAGCGTCTAGGTTTGTATTCTGAGACCAGTCATTCTGGGGGCTCTTCGTTGTTTACATTCCAAAGTCAGTTTTCTCAGCGTCTGCCCTCCCAGGAGTCTGGGAAAGACTCATATTCTTCTTTTGGTTTTTCTTCATTTGTGTAGATTTTTCTCTCTTGTCCCTTAGTGGATAAAGTTCCTGAGTTCTAATCTCCAGCCTCTCCCCTCTGTTTCTGTTGCAGGCAGTTAGCTTGTTGCCTGGGAGATCTGTGACACTGGTCTCTATTCAACATAGGGGAGGGGCTTTGTCTCCTGTTTAATGACGTCACTGTGGGAACTGAGGTGGAAGCTCTGATAGGTGGGTGGGGCGATGCGATGTAAATATACCTTGAAAATGGCGGAGGTGGTGGCTTTACTTTCTCTTTTAGGGATGCTCCTGTGGGTCTCTAGGTGGGACCAGCTGCACAGCGGGGTGCTGGATCTGGAGTGCCACCTGTAGGCTAGGGTGGAGGAGAGGGTCAGGCGTTCCCTCCTCTGGAGCTGGAAGCCTGTGATCAGCACCTTACCCCGGCTTGTATTTCTGCCCCCTTACACAGGCTTGTGGTTGTGCACACTGAGTGCCTCAGCCAGGGTGGGCCCGGGGCTTCAGATCTCCAAAGCTCCAGAGGGCAGGTGGTGGCTCTGGGTCCCTCCCAGGGCAATTTAGCCAGAAATGGGACTGGTATCTCTGAGGAGTGAGTGCTCAGAGCCTCCCTGCATGACCGGCAGCTTGGCGCTGGGTGCTGGTCGTGATGATGTAGCCAGGGATGGAGCTGGGATCCAGGATTTGGGATTCCCCAGCCAGCCCAGAATCACATATAGTGGAGCAGCCATGGTCCAACTGCAATGTCTGGCCCCGTGTGGGACCAAAAGTCCCCAAGCCTCGTACCAGTGCGGTTGGAGGTGGGCAGGGGAGTGCAGGAAGAGAAGTAATAGCCTTTTTGGGAACTCACATTTGAAGAAACTCACAGACCCACCTATGCCACTGCCATCTTCAGGTTGCTCTCCTAAAAAAGAATTTAAGCTCACATTGTTATTTGGAGAGTCTTGGATTTAGTGACATCCTAAAAAAGTTCCAAGAAGACCGTAACAAAAATAGAGATATTGGCATGAGACATGTCACTTCTAGATTTGCTTTTAAAGAGATTTCTAAACCTTTTACTTATTTCCTAAACTGCACAACTCACTGAGTTGTTAAGATCCAATAAAATAATGAGTCTGAAAAGTGTTTTGAAAAGTATAAAATGCTACATAAATGAAATGTTACCTTCGTTAGTATTGCACTTGCCATACTAGAGGTAAACTTTTAAAATTTGTATTTCTAGCTTCTGCAAAGCTAAAGAAACCATCAAGTCAGCAAGGAGACTGTCCACAGAATGGGAAAAAATATTTGCTAACTGAATATCTGACAAAGGTCTAACATCTAGGATCTACAAGGAACTCAAACATGCCAAAAGAAAAACTAAAACAGCCCCATTCAAAAGTGGGCAAAAGACAAGAATAGACATTTCTCAAAAGAACATACACAGGCAGCCAACAGACACATGAAAAAGTGCTCAGCCTCCCTGAGCCCACGGGTTCAAGACCCGCCTGGGCAGCGAGACCTCATCTCTACAATAAATCAAAAAATCAGCCGGGCGTGGTAGCACATGCCTGTAATTCCGGCTACTCAGAAGGCTGAGGCGGAAGGCCAGAGCCCAGCAGGTCAAGGCTGTGGTAGCCGGGAGCAGCCACTGCACTCCAGTCTGGACGACAGAGTGAGAATCCAACTCAAAAAAAAAAAAAAATGTGCTCAGCCTCACTCATCATCAGAGAAATGCAAATCAAAACCACAATGAGATACCACCTAACCCCAGTAAGAATGGCCATAATTAATAAAAGAAACAGCAACAGATGCTGCCGAGGATGAAGAGGAAAAGTTTCATTTCTGCACTACTGGTGGAAATGGAAACTAGTGCAACCTCTTTGGAAAACAGTGTGGCAATTTCAAAGAACTAGAAATTGACCTTCCATATGACCCAGCAATCCCCCTACTAAAAATATACCCAGAGGAACACAAATCATTCTACCAGAAAGATACTGCACCTGCATGCTTATTGCAGCTCTATAACCAATAGCAAAAACATGGAACCAACCATGCTGCCTATCGAAACTGGAGTGGATTTTTAAAAAATGTGGTATATATACACATTGGAGTATTATGCAGTCATAAATAAGGACAAACATATGGACTTTACAGCAACTTGGATGGATTTAGAGCCTATCATACTCAGTGATCTATCACAGAAACGAAGAACAGAGTACCATATATTCTCACTCATAAGTGAACCTTGAACAATTATCATAATAGTATAAAAAAGGGACTGACAGTACTGAGAAACTGCCAGGGGAGGGGGAGTGGGATTGGCAGTTGAGGGAAACTGCTAGGGAAGTGGGGGAGCGCATCTTATCAACAAGGATACCTGCATAATGAATATTTGTATAATTAACACTGAATTGTACCCCATATCTTTAAAATAAAAAATTCAAAAGCTAAAAAAATAAATAAATAAAATCTATTTCTGACATTTTCAACCCATAGCACTAAATTTATATAAAGAGCTTTACCTACTCTAAAATAGATAAATAGATAGATAAATAAATAAATAAATAATTAAATAGAGATGCCTGTGACAAAGTTTGCTGACATGGAAAAGAGCATTGCTGATACTAAATTCTCAGTTAGAGAGCTTGAAACAAATAATGTGGCAAGCTATCTCTCACCAATGACCATTTCAAATAAACACAGAGATACTGGCACATTACAGTCTCCATAATATGTTTTCATTCCAAGCCAAGCAGACAGTCATATTTGAAATGGGCCAGAAAAGTATTTATAAAAAGGCTTGCAAAGTCATAAGACAATTCAACAGCAATGAAATGATTAAAAGTATTTTGAATGGATATTCACAAAGATCTTAATAATATGGGATAAATGTCACAATTTCATGTCAATAAAAAAAGAATAATACAAAGCTGTATGTACAAGGTAATATCCACCAAATATAGCATCTATAACTAAGAATAGTAATAATAAATTATTAAAAGAAAGAAAATGTATTTAAAAATCAATCACATTATCTTTGGGTGTGACCTTTATTTTATTCCTTTTACCATACTTTTAGAAACATTTATTTTAATTAATAAGTGAAAATTGTATATATTAACAGTGTGTGATATATGCATATATATCCCATAGAATGGCTAAATCAAGTTATTTACGGTATGCATCACCTTATATACTTATCACTTTTAGGGTGAGGACACATAAATCTATTCTCTGAGCAATTTTCAAAGTTATAATATATTGTATAAACTGTAGTTGCATGATGTTCAATAGATCTGTTGAAATTATTTCTTCTATCTGATATTTGTGTCCTTTGATCAAAGTCTGCCCAATTCATCCACACTCCATCTTCTGTTAAACACCATTTTTCTCTCTATTTCTATGTTTCTATGAGTTCAACGTTTCTGTGATTCACATATAAATAAGCTCATGTGGTATTTGACTTTCTGTCCCTGGCTTTTTTCACTTATAATAATCTTCTCCAGGTTCATATTACCACAATTGACAGAATATCATTCTTTTATGGCTGAATAGTATTTCATTGTATATATGTGTATACCATTTTTTAATAAGAAATCATTCATCTGTTGATGAACACTTGGATTGATTTCATATATTGACTACTGTGAATAATGCTAGTTTTGTAATTTCAGATTTTACATTTAGGTATTTAATCCATTTTGTGTTTATTTTTGTGTATAGTGTGAGATGAGGGTACACTTCATTATTTTGTATGTGGTTATCTAGTTTCCCCAGCACAATTTAGTGCAGAGACAGTTCTTTTTCCATTGTGTGTTTTGGCATTTTTACTGAAAATAAATTAACAACAAATTCATAAATTTATTTCTGGGCCCTTTATTCTGTTCCTTTGGTCTATGTGACTGTTTTTATGCCAGTATTACACTGTTTTGATTGTTACAGTTTTGCAGTAGATTTTGAAATTAAGTAGTGTGATGCTTCTGATTTTATTATTTCTGCTAAGATTGCTTTAGCTATTCAGGGCCATTTTGATTCCTTATTCAGGGTTTTTTGGTGGTTCGAATTTTTTTATTTCTGTTTCTGTGGAAAAATGTCGTTAGACTATTTATAGTAATTGCACTGAATCTGTAGATCACATTGGGTGGTATGAACATTTTAACAATATGAATTCTTTCAATCCATAATCATAAGATGTATTTCCACTTATTTGTGTCTCCTTCAACTTATTTCATCAATGTTTTATAGTTTTCAGTGTATTGGTCTTTTACCTCCTTGGTTAAACTTATTTCTAAGTACTTCTCCCTTTTTTTGTAGTTATTGTAAATACAATTTATTTCCTGATGTATTTGAATAGTTCATTGTTGATGTATAGAAATGCTACTGATTTTTGTATGTTAATTTTGTATCCTAGAACTTCAATGAATTTGTTCATTCATTTGAATAGATATGTTGTATAGTCTTTAGGGTCTTCTATATGTAGAATTATGTCATCTGTAAACAAGGTCATTTTAATTTCTTCTTTTTTTAAATTTTGATGACTTTATTTCTTTTTCTTGCCTACTTGCTCTGGCTAGGATTTCCAGAACTATGTTGAATAGAAGTGGTGATAATAGGCTTCTTTGCCTTGTTTTTAGTCTCACTTTTGTCTGACTTCTTGCATTTGTCTAACATCGGTATCATGGAAATGATGGCTTTGTAAAATGAGTTGGGAAGTATTCCTTTCTCTGCAATTTTTTGGAAGCATTTTTAGAAGAATTGATATTTCTATTTTTTTATTGTAATGATGTGGGGTACAAGTCGGATTAGGTACATAAGTAGTCTATGTGCAGGTGAAGTTTGGGCTCCCAACTAGTCCTCACTTCCCTTGGTTTAGGATCAGGTATCAGGTACTCAGTGATGCCATGTGCCCCCACTACCACCACCCTGACAGTGTCTCACTACTGCCAATCCCTCTCTTGTAGTATTGTGATAGAAGTTCAAGACCACTTACAAGTCAGAACATGTGGTATTCAGTTCTTTGGTCCTGTGATAGATAACTGACTATGATGAAGCCTAAATCCATCCAAAGTTGCTGTGAAGTCCATAATTTTGTCCTTTAGGGCTGCGTAGTACTCCATCATGCATATGTACTGTATTTTCTTTATTCAATCCACCCTCAATGGGCAGCAGGGTTGGTTCCACGTTTTTGCTTTTGTGAATAGTACTGCAATAAACATGCGTATGCAAGTATCTTTTTTGTAGAATGATTTGAAGTCTTCAGAAATATTCCCAAAACAGGGATTCTGGGTCATGTGGAAGGTCAATTTCTAAGTTTTAAAAAAAACACCACACTGTTTTCCAAGAGATTGGACTAGTTTGTGCTCCCACCAACAGTGTAGAAGTGTTCCTTTTTCTCCGCATCCTGGTCAGCATCTGTTGTTTTTTGTTTTACTAATGATGGACATTCTTACCAGAGTTAGATGGTATCTCATTGTGATTTTGATTTGCATTTCTCTAGGGATTAGGGATTTTGATTTGCATTTCTCTAGGGATACATTTTTCATGTATCTGTTGGCTGTTCGTATGTCTTCTTTTGAGAAGTGTGTATTAATGTATTTTACCTACTTTTTAATAGAGCTGTTTTTCCCCCCCTCTCCCTTTTGGCTTATCTGAGTTCCTTGTAGATCCTGAATGTTAGGTCTTTGTCAGATACACAGTAAGTAATTTTTTTTTTCCATTCTGTGGGTTGTCTTCTGGCTCTGTTTATGGTTTCTTTAACTTTGCAAAAGCTTTTCAGTTTGATGAAGTCCCACTGTCTATCTTATCTTTTATGTCATGTAATTTAAGGGTTATTATCAAGAATTGGTTACCTATTTCAATGTGCATAAGGGTGTCTCCTGCATTTTCTAAGATTCTTATAGTTTGAGGTTTTATATTTAGGTCTTTGATCCATTTAGAGATGATTTTTGTGTTTGGTGATAGGTAGGGTTCCTGATTCATTCTTCTGCATGTGATCAGCCAGTTTTTCCAGCACCATTTGTTGAATAAGAACTTTTATTCCCAGTGGTTGTTACTGATGGCTTTCTCGAAGATGAGTTGGTTGAGAGTTTTTGCTTCTAGAATCTCTATCCTGTTCTATGGGTCTATATGCCTGTTCTTGTAACTGTACTAGGGTATTTTGATTATTGTAGACTTACAGTGAAGTTTAAGGTTTGGAATTGTGATGCCTCCTGCTTTGCTTCTTTTGCTGAGGATTGTTTTGGCTATTTGTGCTCTTTTTGGCTTCCATATCAATTTCTGTACTGTAGTTTTCTGATCTTAGAAGAATGATGTTGGTAATTTGATGGTATTGCATTAAAACTGTAGACTGCCTTTGATAGGATGGACATCCTAACAATGTTGATTGCTTCAATCCATGAGAATGAAATGTTTTTCCACTTGTTTGTGTCATCTTTGATTTCTCTGAGCAGTGCTTTGTAGTTTTTGTTGCAAAGGTCTTTCACTTCTCTGATTAGGAAGATGCCAAGGTATTTACTTTTTTTGTGATTATTGTGAATGGGATTGTGCTTGATAGTTGCATTTTTAAAAAATATTTGATAAAATTTAACAGTGAAACCATCAGACCCTGGACATTTTTTTTATGAAAGATATATTATTATAGATCCATAAATTTATTATTGACTTGTTCAGATTCTCTATTTTTTTATAATTCAATCTTGGTAGACTTTATGCTTCTAGAAATTTATTCATTTATTCTAGGTTATCCAATTTGTTGATGTATAATTATTTATAATAGTCTCTTATAATTTATTGTATTTCTGTGGCATCAGTTGAAATATAGACAACATAGTTACTGTTTGGTTTTGTTTAGTTTTTTTCATATTGTAGTTAAAGATTTGCAATTTTGTTTAACTTTTTTAAAAACTCTTAATTTTGTTTATCTTTTCTAATGTTTTTCTCATATATATTTCATTTATTTCTGCTCTGATGTTTATTTCCTTCCTTCTGCTAACATTGGCATTAGTTTTTCATTCTTTTTGTAGTTTCTTGGAGTGAACATTATGCTGTTTATTGGAGATCTTTGTTCTTTTCTGATGTAGGCATTTGTTACTGT
Organism: Carlito syrichta; assembly: GCF_000164805.1. Classification (NCBI taxonomy): domain Eukaryota; kingdom Metazoa; phylum Chordata; class Mammalia; order Primates; family Tarsiidae; genus Carlito; species Carlito syrichta. Next base: position 712 of record NW_007252264.1, on the reverse strand, counting down.
AAACATCTCTCTGAGATTTGCTTTTGCTGTACCCCATAAAGTTTGCTGTATTGTGTGTCCATTTTTGTTTCTATGAAGATTTTTTTAACTTTCCATTTTCATTTTGTCTTTGATTCATTAGTTGTTTAGAAACAAGCTTCATTTCTTTATATGTTAATTTTCTTAAATTCCTTCTATTATTTATTTCTAGTGTCATATCATAGTGGTCCTAAAAGATACTCGATATGACTTCAATCTTCTTAAATTTGTTTTGTCTTATACTATGGCCTAATGTATGATTTATCCTAGAGAATGCTCCATGTGCACTTAAAATTGTGTATTCTGCTGCTGTCAAATGGATGTTCTATATATGTCTGTTAGGTCTGTTTAGTCTAAAGTGTAGTTCAAACTCCATGTTTTCTTATTAATTTCTGAAAGATTTGTCCGTTTTTCAAAGTGGATTATCAAATTTTCTCCTACTATTATATTGCAGTTTATCTCTCCCTTTTTGAATCTATTAACATTTGCTTTATATATTTTGATGTTGTTATATTGGATGCAAATATATTTACAATTTTTATATCTTCATGATGAACTTACCCTTTTATCATTTTATATTGACTTTTTTGTTTCATTTTAAAGGTTTTCCTCATAGTCTACTTTATCTGATATATATATATATATATATATATATATATATATATATATATATCATATATATATATCTGAAGCT
>NW_007252263.1:9008-29513 GCF_000164805.1 Carlito syrichta | reverse complement strand
GATCATTGTACAGGTAGGGTTTGGGCCTCTCTTTCGTCCCCAGGGGATATTGTAAAATGATTGCTAATCTTTTCAGGTTTATTTTGAAGACAAAGAAAGGCTGGGAAGAAACTACAAATGAGCTACTACAAAGCAAAGAAATCATCAAGAGAGCAGGGAGACAGCCCACAGAATGGGAGATAATATTTGCCAACTGTATATCTGACAAAGGCTTAATATCTAGGATCTCCAAGGATATCAAACGCGCCTTAAAGAAAAAACAAACAGCCCCATTAAAAAGTCGGCAAAAGACATGAATAGACACGTCTCAAAAGAAGATATATGGGCAGCCAACAGACACATGAAAAAGTGCTCAGCCTCACTCATCATTAGAGAGATGCAAGTCAAAACCACATTGAGATGCCACCTAACCCCCATAAGTGTGACCATCACTAATTAAACAAACAACAGATGCTGGCAAAGTTGTGGAGAAAAAGGAACGCTTCTACACTGCTGGTGGGAATGCAAACTAGTGCAACTTCTCTGGAGGACAGTGGCAATTTCTGAAAGAACTAGAAATAAATTGGTTCAGGGTGAGGTTATTGTTTCAATAACAAAGAGACTCAATGAGTTGAAGGGTTTTAGTGAAAAAAGATGTGATGTTTGCCAGTAAAGGAGGTTGCACTTGTAATCAATAAAATAATCAATAAAACATCTTCTAGAGAGCAGGAAAGAAGTAACACAATTAAACTGAACAAAGTATGGAGATGAGTTTTTAATTCAAGCAGGACATGAATAACTAATGGATAGAAACGCAGGAACAATTTTAGATTTTATGGCAGTAAGCCAAAATGTTTATTAAAATTACCTAATGCATCAGTGTAGAAGGAGGTGATCACATTTGTAGAATGTGAGAAGGAATGTCAGAATTTGTGAGATTCAAAAGACTTGAGGAAGGTCTGAAATATGAAGGATAAAAGAATGAATTAATTATCAAGGCATGGTAAGATATCTTGCAATTTACAAAGTCATAGAGAGATTTGTGACACTGTAATTAGACCTGGTCAATATCCTTATTATTTGCAGTGACAGATGCAGCTGTAAGAAGGGTGATATTTGGAGTCATCTGGGATTAGGGTTTGGTCATCAGATTTGGTGAAAGGTTGGAGGGGTGTGACCTTTTATTCCTGCTGTGTCTATGTTTAAGTGTGGGGGACTCATCTGGAAAATGAGGAGAGGTGGGGCTACTTTTTGGGATACGGAGATTCTCATGAGTTGGGAGAACATGGGTATGGAGGGTGATAACATGAGAATTCACTGACAATGTGTTAGTTTTGCTCTATTATTTACTATTAAAACTTCCTAAGCCTACAGACTTTGACCAGGGGGTTCTTGAAGAAAATTAATTTTATATCAGAAGACTAATATACTCTGGGTATATTCCCAATAAGGGAATTGCTGGGTCATATGGAAGGCCAATTTCTAGTTCTTTCAGAAATCGCCACACTGTCTTCCAAAGAGGTTGTACTAGCCTGCATTCCCATGAGCAGTGTAGAAGCATTCCTTTTTCTCCACATCCTTGTCAGCATCTGTTGTTTGTTTAATGAATGATGACCACTCTTACGGGGGTTAGGTGGCATCTTAATGTGGTTTTGACTTGCATCTCTCTAATGATGAGTGAGGCTGAGCACTTTTTCATGTGTCTGTTGGCTGCCCATATATCTTCTTTTGAGAAGTGTCTATTCATGTCTTTTGTCCACTTTTTAATGGGGCTGTTTGTTTTTTTTCTTTAAGGCACGTTTGAGTTCCTTGGAGATCCTAGATATTAGGCCTTTGTCAGATATACAGTTGGCAAATATTATCTCCTATTCTGTGGGCTGTCTCCCTGCTCACTTGATGGTTTCTTTTGCTTTGCAGAAGCTCGTTAGTTTGATGAGGTCCCACTTGTCTATCTTATTTCTTAAGGTATTGGCCTTTAGGGTTCTGAATAGGAATTAGTTGCCAATTCCAATTTCAATAAGGATGTCTCCTGAATTTTCTAAGATTCTTATAGTTTGAGGTTTTATGTTTAGATTTTTGATCCATATAGAGTTAATTTTTGTGTGTGGTGATAGGTAGGGGTCCTGTTTCAATCTTCTGCATGTGATCAGCCAGTTTTCCCAGCACCATTTACTGAATAGGTTCTCCTCTCCCCAGTGGTTGTTGTTGGAGGTTTTGTCAAAGATGAGTTTGTTGAGAAATTGAGGCTTTGCTTTCAGGATCTCTATCCTGTTTCTTTGGTCTATGTGCCTGTTCTTGTAACCAATGTCAGACTATTTTGCTTACTGTAGCCTTATAGTAAATTTGAAATCTGGAAGTGTGATAGTTCCTGCTTTGTTTCTTTTGCTAAGGATTGTTTTGGCTAATCGTGGTGGTTTATGTTTTCATATGAATTTCTGTATTGTCTTTTCCAGGTCTGAGAAAAATTATGTTGGTAACTTAATGGGTATTGCGTTGAATCTGTAGATTGCCTTTGGTAGGAAGGACATTTTAACAATGTTGACTCTTCCTATCCATGAGCATGGAACATTTTTCCATTTGTCTGTGTCTTCTTGGATTCCTTTGAGCAGTGTTCTGTAGTTCTCATTGTAAAGGTCTTTTCACTTCTCTGGTTAGGAAGATGCCAAGTTATTCTTTTTTTTTTTTTTGGTGGCTATTGTGAATGGGACTGTGCTTTTAATTTGGGTCTCTGCCTGCTTGTTGTTGGTGTGTAGGAATGAAGCTGTGTTTTGCACATTTGTTTTGCATCCTGAGACTTTGCCAAAGTCCTTTATCAGTGCGAGCAGGTTTTTGACAGACTCTCTTGGATTTTCAAGGTATAGGATCATATCATCAGCGAAGAGGAATAACTTGACGTCCTCTTTTCCTATTTGGATACCACTGATTTCCTTCTCTTGTCTAATTGCCTGAGCAAGGACCTTCAACACAATGTTGAACAAGAGGGGTGAGAGCGGGCAGCCTTGCTGTGTTCCAGTTTTCAGGGGAAATGTTTCCAGTTTCTGTCCATTTAGCAAGATGTTAGCTGTGGGTTTATCATAGACAGCACTTATTATTTTGAGGTAAGCTCCTTCTATACCTAGGTATTTGAGAGTTTTTATCGAGAAGGGGTGCTGGATTTCATCAAAAGCTTTTTCTGCATCTAATGAGATAATCACGTGGTTCTTATTCTTACATCAGTTGATGTATTTAATTACATTTATGGTCTTGCAAATGTTGAACCCGCCCTGCATCCTGGGATGAAGCCTACTTGGTCATGGTGAATGATTTTTGAGATGTGTTTTTGAGATATCCGATTTGCTAGAATCTTGTTGAGGATTTTTGCATCTATGTTCATTTGATTTATTAATGATGGCCATTTTTTACTGAAGTTAGGTGGTATTTCAATGTGGTTTTGATTTGCTTTTCTCTGATGATTGGTAAGTCTGAGCATTTTTTCATGTGTCAGTTGGCTACCTGTATATCTTCTTTTGAGAAATGTCTGTTCATATCTTTTGCCCATTTTTTTGCTCAATAGATGCATTTTTATTTATGTATTTATTTATGTTTTGCCCATTTTTAATTTTTTTTTCTTTTGGCATGTTTGAGTTCCTTGTAGATTCTGAATGTTAGACTTTTGTCAGATATGCAGTTAGCAAATATTTTCTCCCATTTTGTGGACTGTTTCCCCACTCTATTGATTGTTTCTTTTGTTTTGCAGAAGATTTTCAGTTTGATGAGGTTCCACTTATCTATCTTATCTTCTGTGGCATGGGCATCTGGGGTTTTGACCAGGAATTGATTGCCTATTTCAACTTCTGTAAGGATGTCTCCTGCATTTTCTAAGATTCTTCTAGTTTGAGGCTTCATGTTTATGTCTTTGTTACATTTAGAGTTGTTTTTGTGTATGGAGCTAAGTAGGGGTCCTGTTTCATTCTTCTGCATGTGGTCAGCCAGTTTTTCCAGCACCATTGCTGAACAGGTTTTCCTCTCCCCAGTGGTTGTTGTTGGAGACTGTGTTGAAGATGAATTGGTTGAGAAATTGAGGTTTTGCTCCTGGAATCTCTATCCTGTTCCATTGGTCTATATGCCAGTTCTTGTACCAATACCAGGTTGTTTTGATTATTGTAGCCTTATAATACAGTTTAAAGTCTGGGAATGTGATACCTCCTGCTTTATTTATTTTGCTGAGGATTGTTTGGGCTATTCATGGTCATGTATGTTTCCATATGAATTTCTGTATTGCTGATCCAAGATTTCCTGGGGTAGGATGGACGTCTTAACAATGTTGATTCTTCCAATCCATGAACATGGAATATTTTCCACTCGTCTGTGTCTCTTTGATCTCTTTGAAGTTTGTTTTGCAGTTTTTTTTTTTCTGTAAAGGTCTTTCACTTTTCTGGTTAGGAAGCTGCCAAGGTATTTCATTTTTTTGTGGCTATTGTGAATGGGATTGTACTTTTTATTTGATTTTCTGCCTGTTTGTTGTTGCTACAGCAAGCAAGAGAAGGATATCAGTGGTATCCAAATAGGAAAAGAGGAAGTTAAGTTATCTCTCTTTGAGGAAGATATGATCTTATTCCTGGAATAAGAAAATGTGAAAAATGTGACTTTCTTTGGATGTGATTTTATATGCTGAGACTTTGTCAAAGTCCTTTATCAGTGCAAGGAGGTTTTTTTGTTTCCTCTCGCCTTGGCCTCCCAAAGTGCTGGGATTACAGGTTTGAGCCACTGTTCCCGGAGCAAGGAGGTTTTGAATAGATTCCCTTAGGTTTTTCCAGGAATAAGATCATATCTTCCTCAAAGAGAGAAAGCTTAACTTCCTATTTTCCTATTTGGATACCCCTGATTTCCTTCTCTTGTCTGCTGTAGCTAGGACTTCCAACACTATGTTGAACAGGAGGGGTGAGAGTGAGGATCCTTGTCTTCTTCTGATTTTTCAGGGAAATGCTTCCAATTTCTGTCCATTTTGCAATGTGTTGACTGTGGGTTTATTGTAGCTGGCTTTTACTGTTTTGAGGTATGTTTCTTCTACCTGGGTGTTTAAGGGTTTTCATCAATAATAGATGCTGGATTTTGTTGTAAGCCTTTTCTGCATCCAATGATATAATCAGTTGGTTCTTGTCTTTATAGCTCCTGATGTACTTAATCACATTTGTGGTCTTGTGGATGTTAAACCAGCCCTGCATTCCAGGGATGAAGCCTACTTGGTCATGGTGAATAATATTTCAGATGTGCTGTTGGATCCAATTTGCTAGAATCTTGTTGAGTATTTTTGCATCCTATGTTCATCAGGGATATTGGCCTGTAGAACTTTTTCTTTGTCAGGTCTTTGCCTGGTTTGTTTATCAGTGTGATGTTAGCTTCATGAAATGTTTTGGGGAGAGTTTCATCTTTCTCAATTGCCTGGAATACTTTTAATAGGTTTGGCATCAGCTCCTCCTTTAGATTGGCAGAATTCTGCTGGAAAGCCATCTTGTCCAGGGTTATTTTGTAGGTAGTTTTCTTATGATGAAGTCAATTTCCAGGGTTGTTATTGATCTATTTAGGGTCTCTATTTCTTCCTGTTTCAGCCTTGAGAGGTTGTGTGGTGTCTGAAAGTTCTCCTTTTTTTTGGTCTTAAAATTTGTTTCTGGGACTTTCTTTCCTTGAACAGAAATTTGGATTCTTTCTCATTATCAGTGAAATAAATGTTGTACTTAAGAGATTCATCTTTTACTTAAAATTAAATTTCATCAAACTATATTTCTTCAGTGTTTATAAATATTATTTCTATCAAACACATAAGGAACCTTTCATATTCTATTTATATATAAATGTGTTATAATTTGAAAATATATGTTGCTTAGCTATTAAAGAATTTTATTTTATTTTAGTCTTTGTGGTGCTGACATTTTATTTTGTTCTCTTTTTTATTTGTATTTTTTCATTTTAAAGATGTGAGGTACAATTCAGGGTTACGTATACAAATTTTCATTATGCAGGTATCCTTGTTGATGAGGTGTACTCCCCTCCCCTGTCAGTTTCCCACTACTGCCAATCCCCTTCTTGCTCTTAAAGACTTTTAATTGTCAGCAGCAATGTTCTTTCTCTCGTGTTTTGTTCTCAACCTTCATCAGAGCAAAAGCAACACTTTTTTTAGCCTAAGTATATATTAATTGAAAATAACAAATGATGGTTTTCTTTATGATATATAGTTAAATGGTATACCTGGGAATAAACTCATACATGTAATATTTATATGCCAATATAGTAGTCACTGTACATATTTATTAAAAATTGATAAATTACCTGGAGATAGTTTTCTTTCCCTACAAGAGTGCTGTATGAAGATTTCTGACCAGGAAGAAATCCCTTGAGCAACATTTGAGAACTTCCAGGTCATTGTTTCTCATCCCTTTCTCACTCCCAACTAACATGCCTCAGGAGAAAGATGGGTGAAGTAGCAAGGGGTTTCTCTTCCACTATGTGGCCTGGGTTCCAAAGATTATTTGTTTTAGTCACAAATGACCCTTCGTTAGGCAATGAGCACCAACTGGGGGTAATTTTGGTTGAAAGGAAGCAGCAAATGACACTTTGAGGACAGCTGGGGACATTCCATGAGATAAATGACAGAGAAATTATCAGGACAAGGTAAATTATTTCTCTTTGAAATTAATATATAATATTGTGTTTGGGTTAGAGAGTAGAATGAAGATAAGAAAGTGTGAGTCTTTGTGGTGCGACACCTTAGGGAAGAAACAAATTAAGTAGAAAACACTGTATATCTGAAGTGATGAGGTATGTGGAGGTGAATAAATAGGGGAGAGTTGGGAGTGATGGGTGTGGGAATGGGGAGCAGTCTTGATAGGAGTGGTCAGCGAAGACCAAAGAGAGAATGCCTAAGCAGTGAGGATACCTGGTGGAAAGCTTTGAGGAATGAGGAGACAGAAAGATGGAAGCCCTAAAGTGGGCATTAGCATGATAAGTGTGAGGAATAGCCAGAGGTCAAAGTGCCTGGAGTGCAATGGATGATGCAAGAATGACCTGGGTGATATCACTAGGTTCCGGATGAGCGAAGAAGCTTTCATCAATTGGAAAGCTGCCATGTAGGAAGCAAGGTAAAGTGGGCAGACCATGTGGAAGTCTGTGACAATGACTGGAGGCTGAGGGTGGTGATGGCTGGATCAGGACAGAGGTGTGGAGGTGGAGATGGAGAGATGGAGTTGGGTCCAGGACCTGTGCTGCAGGCAGACTCATTGATACCTGTGGGTGCAAAGAAGAGGAGAGTCAGGACAAGTTCAAGGGGTCCTATGTGAACATCTGCATGGCAGCAGCAGGGTGGGGGGGATATCTTTCACTTGAACAGGGAGGGGTAGCAGAGGAGTGCATCTGGATGGGAAAGGGGAATGAGTTTGAGAAGAGACTTTTGATAGAGATCTTTTGTCACCAGAGTAGAAACACCATGCACTCAGGGGAACACAAGGTGTAGGGCTTGGAGAAACCATCACAGGCACATATCTAAACAGGAAGAGCCAACAGGGAGAGAAGTTACTGTAGCAGAGAGGTGTCCAAGGCCTGGGCTGTTTCCATGGTCCCATTAGTGGCCAGAATCATCCTTAGATTTCCCGTTACCATCATCATAACAGCGTCCCCACAGTGACCTACTTCTCTCTGGTCCTGAAGATTGGAGCTTGAGTTGTGTGGATTCTCATGCTGGCTTCTTTCCCTGTATTAGATGAACAAGATCACCTCAGACTGCCTCTGAGCCCTGACAAGAGCTAGGAATTTGGTCTCAACCATCCCACAGAGTCATGACACAGGGAGGAAGTGCTGCTCGTGTCCATTCTTTTGGAATGATAATGCCCATCAGTGTTTGATCTGTAGATTCTGCCTGTGATTTGGTTTTTAACTCTGGGCTCTGCCCCCAGGTGCTGTGTGCTACTCACTATCAGGTTCCCTTGGGACATTAAGACATCCCACCAAGTCCTCATGTTTCAGGGTCAATCCCAGCCCTATCATCCTGTGAACCATTGAATCCATTACCTCCAACTCTCAAGGCTGGGGCTCAGCATTCTTTAGTCAGAAATCCAGAGCCCATGTAAGCAGCAGTAGTCCTTGGAACCTGCTTAAAAGTTACTCAGACACTCCTTAACCTAGATGTGAAAAGTGATTCAGATCAAATAATCAAGTGATTATTTGTGAAATCTCTTTCATTTCTCATTATGGCCACAAAGGTAGTGTCTGCTATGATCCCATGTTTCAGATGTAGAAATTGAAATTCACACAGGTGAAGTCATGCATTTCAAGTTCATCATTCTTGGGTGAACAAGTCCATATTCACAAAGCTCTCCAGTGAAGACATTAGGAACCCCGTGCATCCCATGCAAGGCATCAAATTGGGAAGAGAGGGAGCATTCTCAATGATCTTCAAGGAAGAGCCAAAAATAAAACCAATTATGTTGTTGAGACTATGGAGATATCTGAAGAGGGTGTCCATAATGGGAACATGCTTATTGTAAGGTAAATGAAACCAGACCAGGCAAAATGGCAACAAAGGAGCCAATAAAAATTTATTAGTGCAATCCCAGGCAAAGTTCACCGGTCCATGTAGCTGTGGACCGGAGAAGTCGTGCCCAGCAAGGTGGGTAACGGGTTTATAAAGGGCACACTGACAAAGCTGTGAGGGGGTTGGGGAGAGCAATCACTGGTTGGGACAGCTGTCATGTCTACTGGCAATTGGCTGACCGGGGTTGCTAGAGTCGCTGTAACAGGTACTGGCTGGCTTTGTGACTGGAGTCTTAGTTCCAGACACTCATTTTTGCTGGCTCACTTTCACCCATTGTTCTCCTGGTCTGGGTTGGAGCCATCTTCTTGAGGCCTGCCCCGCCCTCTGGTGCCTCCAGCCTTACATTTATGGCCCCTTCCTAAATGGTGGAGATAAAGTTTGTTCTATTCTAACTCTTTTAGGGTGAACATAGGGTATTTCCTTTTCACCTCTTTATGTAAATCCAGGAAATGAGTATGGCACACTTGTTTGGTGGTGGGTATCTGGGTTGTGACTCAACACAGCCTTTGCTATATATATGTGGATATGCATACCTATGAATGTATGTATGAATTTTAAGAAAGAGAAATTGTATTAAAATTGTAATACTCAATAGATACCAATAACAAAAGATAAATACAAGTCACATTTAACTTCTGCAATTACAAGCGGTGCTCACTGGTTGGTAGACTTCTGTGGGGGGTGTATAAACTGTTCCAGCAACATAGAGTAAGAAGTAAGACTTGTTGCCTTGTGAGGCCTCTCAGATCTTCCCTTGAGCACATCACACACAGTACCAAGAGTCTCAAACTTATCACAAATGCATGCATTTGTTAGGTGGGTTGGAAGTTTTGTTGCATACCTATGCCTCCATTGTTGTACTTCCACAATGTTGTCCAATTTCAAATACCACTTCAAAATTGTCCTGCACTCCTTGAATGACAACTGTGTTTTTGCCATTTTCTGTCCTACCTGTTGCATGGTGATGCTAGCATTCATTTGATTAATGCCTTCTTTTGACCTCATACTACACATTGTTACCATAATTAAATTAAACTTCAAAAAGTAATATGTAGATTACATCTCTTTAAAATTTTTGTTTTTATTTTTAAAGTATGGGGTACAATTCAGGGTTAGGTATACAAATGTTTTATTATGTGGGTACCCTTGTTGATAAGGTGTGTCCCCCTTTCCTGGAAATTTTCCTCAACTGCCAAAAACCCCTGGCAGTTTCCCACTAGTGCCAATCCCTTTCTTATTGTATTATGATAATTGTTCAAGGTCAGCTTATGAGTGAGAACATAAGGTGATCTGTTCTTTGTTTCTGTGATAGCTCACTGAGTATGATAAACACTAACTTCATGCAAGTTGCTGTGAATGTCCATATGTTTGTCCTTCCTTATGACTGCATAATATTCCATTGTGTCTATGTACCACTTTTTAAAAAACCCAGTCCATTTTAGATTACATCTCTTAAAATGTGTATACATTTTTTGGTACCCTGGGCTATATATATATACATACATATGTGTGTATGTTGTTTATATGCATATACTTATCTATGCTATACATTTCTAAAAATATGTCTATATACATTTCTAAATATATCTGTCTATATAAATTTGTCTCCTTAATAGATCTAATATTTTCTATAATCACTTTGAAGGCATTAACCAATTTTTGATACTTTTGATGACTTCCTCATTTCTTTTTTCTGTCCCTTTGATTCCTGGCTTTGTTGCATGTGTTATACTCTCCACCTCTCCTGCTGCAGTATGTCTCCCAACATCCAGTGGTTCTCGTCTGCCTACTCATAGCCATGGCTAGGTAGGAAGTCGCTAAGGGGAGCTCTGTGTGCTTGGGTGGGACCTGCATCTTCAGTGGCTCTCTCTGGGCTAATTAGATATATAAACACATGATTTGGAGGGTGTGAATCAAGTATCACAAAAACATCCTGTACCCTCCTGCCTGGTAGGAGGAGTGAGCTGCCAGGATTGTGGAAGCTGAGCAGGGATGGGGGAGGTGGGCTTAGTTTGCAAGCTTCAATCTCGGCTCTTGTTTTTAGCAGTTGCCTTATTCCCTACCTCACTTGTGCCCTCAGCATTTATTTTGTGAGATTCAACCATTTTGTTGTGTTTGTGTAAATGTGTTGTTTTAATCTTGAGTTTGCCAATGTATAATATGGTTACTCATTTTCCTATTGATGGCTATTCATGTGTCCTACAAACTTTTGGCTAATAAATAGAAAGCCACCGTGCATATTGGTTACACATATTTTCCCTTTGGAAAAAGTAACTTGGAACAGAATTAATTGCTGGTTCAAATGGATGTGGTATGGTTAAATTTTTAAGAAATTGCCAAGATATTTTCCCAAAGTGTTTGTACCATATAACCTCCCATCATCAATGTATTGGAGTTCTAACTCATCCCCTTATTTTCTACACTTGCTTTTTTTTTAAAGCCTTTTAGATGAATCTTGTTTGTTGCCACAAAATTCTGAACCAGTGTGAGCTTTATGACTGTGTGAATAAGATGATTTAGAATGACAACCTTCTCCAACATGATACATGTATTCCAAGATTTCTTAATTTTGTGAATCAAATTTCCCTTAAGGATCACACAGATGTTATGGACCCTTTTTCAATTATGCACATATTGAATCGTATTAAAATATGTTCTCTCAAGTGCTTTTTAGGTACTTTTACTCTATACCTCATCCCAATAACCACCAATGAGCCTCAGTGTCCTTCTAAGTATTGCTTGAGACGATACAGAAAACCGCCATACAGCAGAGGCCTGGCTTTCATCATGTGACTCCTATCTCTCCCCAACCAACCTCCAGGCAGGAGCAATTCACAAGATGGACATTCTTCCAGGCAGCTCTTCTTTTCTCCCAGATCCTTCTCATTTAGAACAATTTTATCTGGAGCAGAGAGTAGAACTTTACAGAAAAGGGCTACCTATGACATGCATTTTGAAGATCAAATTCTGGTTCCATGAATAAGAATACACACACTTTTTGGTACTAAGGTGTCCTGAAAGTGGAGTTGTCTCAAGTCTGCAATGTTCTACTTTCTCTTTTCCTGCCAGCTGTCTGTTCTTGGAGACAAACAAACAAACAAAGTCCATTTAGCATGGGAAAAAATATTTACTGTAGAAAATGTCACATTTCTAGTCTTAAAATTCTATGAAATTTTACTTCCTATCTCTAATCCATCAGGACTGACATCCTTGCTTCTCTTTTAAGATTAGAGCAATTTTTAAAGTTATAGTAGCATTATTAAGTGACATTTCCAAATATAAACCTACAACTTAAGGGTTTATTTATCAATGCTTCTTTGTTATGTACATATATTTTGACACTTTTTTATCTTTAAACTTAAAAAATTTTACTTTCTTTCAAAGATGCTGGTTACAATTCAGGATTAGGTATACACATGGTCATCATACGGGTAAAGTTTTGGCCTCCCTTTGGTCCTCAGTTTGCCTGGTTTGAGATCAGGTACACTTATTAATATAATGCACCCCCCTCACCCTGGCAACTGACAATACCTTTCTTATAGTATGTACAGTATAGTATGGTAAATGTTCAGGGTCTGCTTATGAGTGAGAACATGTGATACTCTGTTCTTTGTTTCTGTGATCGATCACTGAGTATGATTGATTCTAAATACATCCAAGTTGCTGAAAAGCCCATATGTTTGTCCTTCCTTATGGCTGCATAATATTTCATTATGTATATGTACCACTTTTTTTAAATCTAGTCCAGTTTTGATGGGCAGCACGGTTGGTTACATGTTTTTGTTGTTGTGAATAGTGTTGCAATAAATATGTATGCAGGTATCTTTCTTGCAGAATGCTTAGAGTTTCTCTGGGTATGTTCCTGGTAGGGAAGCTGATGGGTCATATGGAAGGTCCATTTCTAGTTCTTTTAGAAGTCACCACACTGTTTTCCATGGAGGTTGAACTAATTTGCATTCCCACCAGCAATGTAGATGTGCTCTCCTTTCTCCACATCCTCACCAGCATCTGCTGTTTTTTTGTTGTTGTTAATGATGTCCATTCGTACTAGGGTTTTGTGATATCTCAACGTGGTTTTGATTTGCATTTCTCTGATCATTAGTGAGGCTGAGCACTTTTCACGTGTCTGTTGGTTGCTCATATATCTTCTTATAGTATTATGGTAAATATTCAGGGTTCACTTATGAGTGAGAACATGTGGCACTCATTTCTTTGTTTCTGTGATAAATCACTGAGTAATATAGATTCTAAATCCATCCAGGTTGCTGTGAAGTCCATAATTTTTTTCTTCTTTATGGCTGTGTAATATTCCAATATTTTGATACTGAAATAAGAGTTAGGACTTTTTTTCTGGTTCTACAATTTTTAGTTTCATTCAACATTATTTTCTGATTGATCTAACAGTGCCCCTGCCCACACCCAAACAAAAAGGGAGAAAACCCTGTGCCCTCTCTATGCTGAGCAAGACTTGGGCAGTTGGAGGTCAACCTTTCATTGGACAGTTGGGAAATTGAGTCCAGGACAGAGAGGGACTAGCCCTGGAAACATAAAGCTGGCAGAGTCTAAAAGAGAAGGGAGCATTCCAACTTTCTGAGCTAGGACTGAACCCTCTTATGGGATGCAACTTGGGAATGAGCACCCCGAGATCCTGAGAGAATCCCTGCTCATGAGGGGGCATTTACTTTTGGCATTGCTACACACACACACACAAGCACACACACAGTAATTTTCCAGGTGAGGGGGTCAGAGGAGAAGCTGACACTGGGGAGGTGATATAACAAAAAAACAATAAAGAGGAGTAGGGGCACCTAGACTTCTGGGAACATGCCCAGTGCCCACAGTAGGAGGAGAGGAAGAGATGCCAGGCTGGCGGCAGTGGATCCCCAAGGTCCACAGAGCTCTTCCTGGGCTTGAGCCATGCCCAGGACAGCCTCAAAAGAACAGAGCCTCTGGACATGGGTCTGCAGCTATAGTCAAGTCAGCATGGCCTGGGGGCTTCAAGGACTGAAGACTTGGAGTAGTGCAGAATGTGAGTGGGCACTGGACCACTCGTCTGAGGTCCAGGGGTGAGATCATCTTTTTGTAGATATGGGGACCTCTTTTACACTGGGTCCTGAGCCATTGCCCTGGTGGAGGAGAGAAGGCCTCCTGGGTGAACTGAACACCTCAGGACAGTGGAGTCAAAGAGGGAAACAGAGAGGGCTCTTAAGGTATCTCACCCCACCCTGATGTGGGTTTCACTTTTTGCCCCCTGGAGCCCAGGAGAGACATTGCCTGGAAGACCTCAAGATGGAGATTGGGGTTTTGTTTTTTGGTTTTCCTGCATGATGCTCCAGTACTCACTCAGATCACCAGGGGACAGACTGTGCACGGGGAGCTCTGTTGAGTGGACTGGCTGAGGAAGGAAGCACCCTGAGGTTTCTCCCCTCCTGCCACTGCTGGCACACCCTGAGCCAGTCCCGCCTCTCATTACCAGCATCTGCCTCCACATATGTGCTGCCCAGAGGTCAAAACAGGGTTCTGAGACCATCTTGTGTATTCTTCTGTTGACTGGAGCTCTAGCATTCATGATTGCAGGAGCCACACTCACCTGGGTGTGGGGCTGAAAGCAGCTGGCATCATTCCTGCACTCCTGGAGCCCGCGTGCTGAAGGTGTAGACAGATGCATGAGAGAAAGTCACTTGCAAGAGAAGAGCTCGTTCTGGGAAAAATAGAGTAGGTGCTGTGAGGGAGAGCTGGGGTCACCAGGGGAGGCAGTGTGAAAGGCCTCTGTGAGGTGACACTTGGGCTGTGATCAGAGGGACAACAGGAGCCAGCCCTGTGCAGATCTGGGAGCGTGACAGAGGAGTTATCTGCTGCCCAGGAGATGCAGAGGCAAAAGTGAATCTGTCCAGAGAGAAGTCGAGAAAGACAGCCAGTGCAGCCAGAGGGAGCCTAGGAAGTGAGGAGGGGAGGGAGGATGGAGGACAGGTCCAGACCTCTGGGCCTGGACAACTGGACTCGTTATCTGTGTCTGTGAGGCGACGTTGCCCACACTTGCAGCTTACAACATCATGCTTTCATTATCGCATCAATTCTTGAATCAGAATCCAGATATGGCTCAGTGGGGTGCCTCTCCCTGAAGGTTTCTCAGAGGCTGGTGCTGTGGTCTCACCTGAAGTTCCACTGGGTGCAATTCACTTAACTCATTTAGTGATGGCTCACTCAACCTTGGAAGTGACATTCCATCACTGTTGCCATATTTTACGGGTTAGAAACCAGTCACCAAGTTCAAATCACCCTTCATGGGAGGGGTCTACACAAGGAAATATGTACCAGGAGTCAGGGAACTCTGGGGTCTGTTGTGAAATCTGCACACGACACAGGTCAAGATGAGGCACTTGGCTCTGATTCTAAATATAGTGGGAAGAAACCATATGCCAGAAGGGGACTTGCATATTTGTTATTTTCTCTGAACAAATATCTGACACTTTTTTCATTTCAACTGTCCCACTCTTCAGACTAAGAAATGAAGCCAGGTGTTGACAAATCAGATTGGAATCCAGGTCTGTTGTGAGTTGTATTCCATGACACATCACACAAGTTTTGCAATTCTCTCATCTCTAAGTTAGTCCCTTGGGTACATGTGATACCAGCCCTTGGGATATGGAAGCATTATGGGTGTTTTGAGTTAAATAGCCCTGGTGATAATCCTCAGAAGTGGATGCTAGGGTGAGCAGATAGGGAGGCTGGAGAGACCCTGGGTGGTAAGAAGACTTTTCCGGGGTCATAGAACTGGCAAGTAGAGAAGATGAGGGATTGAAATCTGGCTATTTCTTTACAAACCTGGTCCCTGCCTGTATCCAGACATTCCCCAGGGGCTTTGGGGTAGATGGTGTGGCCTAACTGTGGAAAATTATAGACACGTCATGGGAGTGGAGGGAGAGCAGTAAGCAGCCCAGGAGGTCCCTTGGGAAAGTCTTGTCTTAAAGGAAATCCCAGAAAAGACACCCCCAGGAAGTCATCTCACTTCCTCATTAAAGGACCCCATAGAACCCTGATATCTCAGTGCCACATTTTGAAGGCGACTCCTTGCCCAATTCATGGCTGGAGAAACTTGAGAGAGCCAGAGGCTCTCCTGCTGTGTGGTCTCCTTATTCCAGCTTCCAAAGGCCCCAGCCCCAGAACACCTGTTGGTGACTGGCACCGACCGAGGGAGGGTTGGACCTGCACCGGAGAGTCAAGACGGAGAGAAGAGACCACTCGGAGGCAGTTCTTCTGGGATCAGTTTGATCAGAACTGAGTCCAAATTTTATTTAGACTCCTTCCAACTTATATACCATTTTCTATACCTTCCAGCAGTGTGATAGTTACTTGCTGGAGGCGTATAAATTCCATGATGTATATCGCGCTTTACAAACTATGCATCACAAGACCATCACGAGACTTGCAAGTTCCAAACAAACAATTCGAATTCCATGATGCCTGATGTGCTTCACAAAACTTACATTAAGGTCACAGGTGCACAATTTCAATACAGTTTGTTCAAAGTGTTTTCCATAATGTTCAATAATCATTCATATTATACTCTTTGTTCTAAACCCTGATTAATACAAAAAACTTTCTACGTTAACTCTAGGTTTAATCCAAGTTCATTGACTCTTAATATTTTTTAATGATTAATATTATCAACTTAACACTATACTATAATCTATAAGTTTACCTAAATGACTTAGCTGCTAGTTATACTATTATCCTATTACGATTTAACGTAATGCCTTATAACTCAGTTGAAACTTATTCTTAAACTACCAAACTTTACTATAATTCACATGAGTTTCATATGTCTAAACTTTAATTTTTATATAATCTAATGATTGACCTTTAATACTATGCTATATCCTATTAAGCTAATACCTCATCATTAATTCTTTTATAAATCTTATAATAACTATTATATTTGAATAATGTAGCAAAAGGAAACAAAACAGCAACCATAAATTTACGCAAGTATGAGTGTATATATTTTATCCTAACAAGTCTACTCTAAAAATCAAATAGTAGCTGTCACACTCTTGAACAAGGAAATGCATGGCCGCCATGATGGTGGCCATGGGCTGAAGCAGACAGAGTTTCGGAAACTAACGAAACAAAAGAAAACGTTCTGCCTGGCTAGAGGCACGGCAATAAACTATTTAGTTTCTAATCTTAGCCCTAGGGGAAACAGCTTTTGGGAACAAGAGCTGACTAACCATTCTACCAGGAAATAGAAGTTAAAAATATCTAGAAAGAAGTAAAATTTAGAAGGGACAAGGTCATATAAAATAATTCTGCTGTGCAACTTTCCATCAGGTGTATAGAGATTTACTTATAAGTTTTACTGCCATGTATGCACACTGTTCACTAATCACATGCCAATATTATAGGTATAACTGATATCCTATGTCAGAGACGATCTTCCAGATGGGCCTTTACAGGCCTCAGCCATGTAGCTATAGATGTTGGCTCCCAATGTTTCCTCCTTTTTTATTAAAAAACATACATAAAACATCTTGGCTTCTGTCTTAGGTTGTTCTCGCTTCGCCATAGTTCTTACCCGTCATTGGCTGGTCCTCCCTCCAGGTGGAGGATGCCTGTCTTAGGTTCATACCAGGTGGCTGGAATCTTACCTGTCACTGAATACCAAGAGTGTAAAGATTTGAGGGGACATAGGGAGAGTGAAGAATGGTGAGCTGATGATACAGATGATATAAAATATTAGCCTTTATGACATAAGTGACCAGCTGATAGATGACATTTTTTTGTTTTATTAGTAAGAACTGCCAAATGAATATTATCAGAGTTACGTTGAACTGCTTTCCTTAAATGTTAGATGATGACTGGAAGATAAACAGCAGAAGAAGAACAATCATACCAATAGCAATGAAATTACAGATCAGATTCCAAACAGAATTGGAAGCCACAAACTGAGAAAGGGAAGAAGTAAATCTAGATGCTAGTTGAGAAAATGAAAGTGAGGAGAGATGTGCCTGAGAAATAGCAGTAATCTATGCAACTGTTGAATGTTTAAAGAAGAATTAGAAGACTGCCAAACTCCCATAAGATGTTTCTGAACATCAGTCCAACTAATATTCTGACCATCATATGGCAAGGGTGTAACACAGATCCATTTAAATTGTGTATGACAAGCTACAGACATCTGAACTTTAATGTGTTGAATTTGATTTCCTATATATACTAATGCTGATTCTAAAGCATTCAACCTATCAATAATACCCTTATCTATCTGCTCTTGAGTAAATAAAGCTAAGCTAACATTTTGAGATAAATCATTCACATGATTTTCTGTGTGCACTTCTTGAGCTAAAGCAGTGGCAGACGCTGCAACAGATCCTATGATAGCTATTAGTGCAGAAATTCCCAAGATTAAAGCTGCAACAAACCTACAAGGCCTATTTAACATTGCTGTGGCTTGTTCTAAAATATAAGTACCTGGAGAAGAATACCACGGTTCCGGTAGCTGAACAGTCACAAAAATATAAGAAGGATGCTTTAACAGAAATACTTGATATGGGTTACCAATAATACAATTAGGCAAAGTACAATTTTCACAATTAATTTCAAAATGACCAAAATTATATATTACTGAGTAAATAGAATGAGCATTTGCAATTAACAAAACATATGGGGAATCAACACAAGCCTGTAAAAAGGTTGTAAAACCGGAATGAGAACAATAAAGTGTTACAGGACCTGTTGCTGCAAACAATCAATAAAGCTGAGTCTGTAATGAATAATTAGAGGATAGAGAACTTAGAAACATGGGTGTAGCCCATCCATGCGGGTGCCTTCTAGCTGTGGCAAGCGTAGAGCCATTAAAATCCCAGTCACTAATATGTAGTTTTTCACCGGGTACAGGATAGTCCACCTTAGAGTTATAAGCACAATCTCTCCATTTCAGGAAGCCAGCATCTTGCCATATGAGTGACCAGTCCTTTTCTGTATCATTGAAGGGGCAAGCAGATACACTGAGAGGCGATGAAGCTCTAGTCATATGGCTCGGGGCGATTCCTCTAGGCATTAACATCTCCAGTCGCCAACCGTCCTTGATATTGTCCTGATAAGGGCTTTCTGTACTCAGAGACTTAAAGGTAGACATTAAGCAAAAAGGCTGTAATTATTAAAGGCAGAATTATTATAAAAACAAATAGGGAGGGAGTTGGAATGTCCTTCATAAGAAAAATTATGATTAGTAACAAGTTTGACTTGAGCACGAAATAAAGCAGGCTCTCCCCTTTTCCTGTAAGAAGACTTCCATTTTATCAGAGGTTTTATGCTTTCTTCTGGATCTCAATGTCTAGCCATAGCTGAATAGCCTGAAGAGTCCAAATTTAAATGATTAATAACAAATAAAGTGTGATTCAAGATGTGGTGAGGAGAGCTATACTTGAACTCACCCTCTTATAACTTAATTGATGTTTTAAAGTTTGGTGAACTCTTTCAACTATGGCTTGACCTTGTGGATTGCAGGGAATTTCTGTGGAATGAGAAATATTAAATTGGGAGTAAAATTGCTGGAAAGATTTAGATGTATATGCAGGACCGTTGTTGGTTTTCAGTTGCTCTGGCATACCTAACTGTGAAAAGCAAAAGAATAAATGTTGTACCACGTCCTTTTAGGCTTCTTCCAGTTTTTGCTGAAGCTAAAATAACATGAGAAAATGTATCTACAGTCACCTGTAAATAAGACAATTTACCAAAGCTGGGAAAGTGAGTTAAATCCATTTGTCATAGTATGTTTGGTCTCAGTCCTTGAGAGTTGACTCCTCCTGGAGCTGGAACAAAAGTTTTTAAATTCTCAGAGAGTAAACTGAATGTAAATTGCTTACAATCCTCTGAGCTTAAAAGTATAGTAGAGAAACAATTCTGTAAATCAATAACTATAATATTAAAGTTAACAGGTATAGCAATCCAGGCTGTAACACTCCATGGCTCCCATAGTAGTGTTAATAGCTCTTAAATCCCATAAAAGTCTCCATATACCAGATTTTTTTCTTAATTACAAAACTTAGGAGTGTTTTCAGGGCTAGTGGTTGCCATTCAAGGGGGCTGGTAGAAGGCTCTATATAACCAGCCTTTAATTGTTGTAAAACTAGTTTTTTGACTGCCTTAGCTTTTCTAAGTGCATAGGCTATTGTTCCAACCAAACCGGTTTTTTGGCTTTCCAGGTAATAGGGTCTTGGGAACAATGGATTTAATACCAGCTTAATTTGTCTTTTCATTAACTTGGACAGGTTCCTGCATCCCCTGTCATCTTTGCCAAGTCCCTTAAAGGGATCATAGCCCATCTACAGCATTTGTGCTGAGGTTTTATCATTAGGGCTATATAAAAGCATGCCCATTTGTGAAAGAATATCTCTTCCCCATAATGTAAAGGGGATAGATGGAATAACGTATGGGTAAAAAGTTTTTGAAGTCTCATCTGTCTAATTTAAAATTTTTAGAGTTATTGGCTACTGAGAGTACTCGACCAATGCCTATGAGTCCTGAAGGAGCTTTTTGAATAAACCAAGAAGCAGGCCAATTTTCCCGGCAATACAGGAAACATTGGCACCGGTGTCCAACAAGTCTTTGATCTTAGCTCCTTGTATATATATGTCTTCTAGAGGTCTAGGGTTAGTAACCTCCTGGACTCAAAAAAAAAAAAAAACAGCATCACTAGAGTCAAATCCAGAGTTACCTCTAGGCAGGTCAGTTAGTTTTACCTGTTTTATGATAAGGCAGGAGCAGCAACTGGGCTATTCTCTGACCTTTGTTAAACTGCACAGTTTTGTTAGGGGGAGCAACAAGCACCTGGATTTCCCCTGTGTAATCCGAATCCAACACTCCATGAATAATGGAAATTCCTTGTAAAGACAAGGAACTTCTGCTTAATATTACACCCACTATTCCTTCTGGGAGAGGGCCCTTCTCCCATAGGAATG
>NW_007252263.1:7007-8988 GCF_000164805.1 Carlito syrichta | reverse complement strand
GTAAGTTAGCCATACCTTGCTTAATCAAACAATCTCTGCTAATGTGTCTGACTTGACCACAGTTAAAGCAAGACTGCAATGAGATATTTGTTTATTACTTATATGCTATTACTTATATAAATTATTTATATATTGTTTATGTATTACTTATATTATTTATTACTTATATATTATTTATATTGCTTATATATATTGCTTATATTGCTATATATATACTGCTTATATTGCTTATATTACTTATTTTACTTTTATTACTTATATTATTTACATATTACTTATGTATGACTTATATTATTTATATTACTTATATATTCTTTATATATATAGCTTATATTGCTTATATATATTGCTTATATATATTACTTATATTACTTATATCACTTATAGTTTACTTATATACATTTGTTTATTATTACTTGAGCTTTCTACATTTCTATAAGGAAAAGTGTGACTAAGTTCAGGCTTTATTTCAGTATTCTTAACTTTTAAGGAAAACTTTAGAGAGAGGTGCAGCAAGGGTGGAAAGAAGGAAGGGTTTTTAATCATCATCATTATCATCAGCATTGTCTGATATAATCAATTATATTGCCGGTCTTTTTTATCAGTCTTATTAAAGCCTAACAAGTGTTATTAGCATTTTTAACAGCCAATTATTTTACTAAAATTTTTGCTGCCTCTTTGCTAGTAATTACTCATTTGATGGTGGTGGTTATTTTAGAAATGAAATCCTCGTAATTTTTATCTGCCTTTTGCTTTATCTTAGACAAAGAAAGAGTTTAAGTGGAATTAACGGCAATTTTCTGTACAAAGTCTAAAAAAGAATTTAGTTTATCCTTACTTACCTTTACACATTTAGGCTTTAATGCTTTACACATGATTCGATTATAGGCTCACCTTTCTTTGGAGCCGCAGTTCCCCATAGCTGTGACAACAAAACACCAATATACACAATATACAGTAATATCTCTACAAAAACTGAATTGCTCTTTATGGCGATAATGAATCGCACAGACCATCGGTGACACTATACAACCAATCTGCTTGCCTATCAACCCGCGCACTCCGGGGGAGCTGCAGCACCCTAAGGCAAGGTCCGTCCTGAAACGATATGAATGAACAAACGGGGAAACATATATATATATATATACAATTACCGGAGTCAGGTCCCTGAGTTTGGGTGCCACAGCTGTCGGTGACCGGCACCGACCGAGGGAGGGTTGGACCCACACCAGAGAGTCAAGACGGAGAGAAGAGACCACTCGGAGGCAGTTCTTCTGGGATCAGTTTGATCAGAACTGAGTCCAAATTTTATTTAGACTCCTTCCAACTTATATACCATTTTCTATACCTTCCAGCAGTGTGATAGTTACTTGCTGGGGGCGTATAAATTCCATGATATATATCGTGCTTTACAAACTATGCATCACAAGACCATCATGAGACTTGCAAGTTCCAAGCAAACAATTAGAATTCCATGATGCCTGATGTGCTTCACAAAACTTACATTAAGGTCACAGGTGCACAATTTCAATACAGTTTGTTCAAAGTGTTTTCCATAATGTTCAATAAATCATTCATATTATACTCTTTGTTCTAAACCCTGACTAATACAAAAACTTTCTAAGTTAACTCTAGGTTCAATCCAAGTTCACTGACTCCTAATATGATTGATATTATCAACTTAATATTATAATCTATAAGTTTACTTAAATGACTTAATTTTTATTTATTCCATTAACCTATTATGATTCAACATAGTGCCCTGTAATTCTACAAAACCTTACCATGACTTATATGAGTTTCATAAATCTAAACTTTAATTTTTATATGATCTAGTGATTGGACTTTAATACTATGCTATATCTTATTAAGCTAATACCTTATCATTAAATCTTATAATTATCATTAACGTATGATTTTTAAAATCATAACACTATAATTCTCATTCTATTCTAATAAAACTATGACTTTAACCCAAACT
>NW_007252263.1:0-6817 GCF_000164805.1 Carlito syrichta | reverse complement strand
CTTAAAAGTTTTCTATGAATGCTTATTACTGTTTAAATCTTTTCCGATGGAAATTGTATCGTCTTAAATGTATGTTTTATCAAACAAGTCTATTCTAAAAATCAAATAGTAGTTGTCACACTTTTGAATAATGGACTGCACGGTTACCATGACAATGGCCACGGGCTGAAGCAAACAGAGTTTTGGCATGTAACGAAACTAGAAAAACGTTCTTGCCTGGCTAGAGGTAGGGCAATAAACCTATTATGGTAATTTAGTTTCTAATCTTAGCTCTAGGAGAAACTGCTTTTGGGAACAAAAGCTGACTGACCAGTCTACCAGGAAATAGAAGTTAAAAAATATCTAGAAAGAAGTAAAACTTAGAAGGGACAAGGTCATATAAAATAATTCTGCTGTACAACTTTCCATCAGGTGTATAGAGATTTACTTATAAGTTTTACTGCCATGTATGCACACTGGTCACTAATCACACACCAATATTATAGGTATAACTGATATCCTATGTCAGAGGCGATCTTCCAGATGGGCCTTTACAGGCCTCAGCCATGTAGCTATAGATGTTGGCTCCCAACAAACACCCCAGAGTAAGATACTTTCTGATATTGTAGATATTGTCTCAGTCCTCACTCCAACACCTCTGGCTCTTTTCCAGGGAGGACCCTGAGTGGCACAGGGAAACTTGGGTCAGGCTGATCCTGGGAAGCCCCTCCCTCCCTGCTGTATGTGTGGGGCAGGGCGGGGCTGTGGAGACGGTGGCATGAGGAGTAGATACACCAGGGGCAGGGACATGTTCTTGGGAAAAACAAGCTTGGCAGACGTTTCATGGTCACAGCCAGGTCATGGCTGGCTGGTGGGGAAGGGGGTGCTGGGGGTGCTTATCTCTCCCAGTGTTCATCCTGAGCTCCTGAGCTGCCATTCAACCCTGGCTGCAGGTCTGTGCAGACACAGGACTGTGCCTGGTCTAGGAAGTGCAAGGATTCCTGGGCAGAAGAAGCCAGGACAGCCAGGCAGGACCCCATGCCTCCAGGGTGAGCTGCTGGTTTGCCTTTGCAGAGCTCCAAGCAGTAGATGGACAAGGAACTGGTTGACGGCCTCATCCACTTCATCTTCCTGGGTGAGGGCAGGCACACCATGCTGTCAACAAGGGTCATTGCTGCTTTGCTTGGGTAAGTGTGGACGCAGAGAGGTCTTCATGGCCAGGGCCCACACATGGCTGGGCCAGCATCCTGTCAGTGTTCCACCCTGGTGACTCCCAGGACCCTGTCCCAGGACTTTTTCTCCTAAGTAGAACACGGTTTTAACCCCAAGGTGTCTGGGCCTTTTTTCTTCCTTCAGTCCCACAGTTCAGCCACAGCCTTGGTTAGGTGTAAAGGCAGCCTTTTCATATTTGTAAGAATATCTGGAGAAAATATTTATTTTTTGCTTTCACTTTATGTTGTGGCCATAAGTGTATTTGCATTTCGCTAGGGTTCATCTTGATTTAACCATTCCCTGGTCAACCTACTCCAGTGTAAATATGAGATGACTTTGAACTTGGATGAGAACTGCAGGTGGGGACTGATAAGGGGAGTGCTTTGTCCTTCCACAGCTGATTGTCTTGGGAATGTCCTGTCATCTCTGTGGGCTTCAGCTTGCTTGTGTGGGAATGGGGGTGCTAAGAAGACCTATCTCATAGGGGTATTTTGAATACTAAATGAGATAAGACATAGAAAGTGCTAACTCTAAGTTTGACCCCATGGAAAATACCACTGAGGGGTTATGGTGATTGTTAACAATTATTAAACTATATAAAATTATAGTAAGGTATGATGAAACTATAAAATACCCAAGTTAGGATATTGACAATAATAGAATTAATCCACCCACCTATTCACATTTTGGCATTTATTTATTCTAGTATATATATGTAAATATTTATATATATAATAGTGTGTGTGTGTGTGTGTGTGTGTGTGTGTGTGTTTAGGTCTATGTAGTTTTATTATGCATATAGGCTCATCTATTGGAAGATTAGCTCCTGTTGTCTTGTTATAACCACATCTGCTTCTTCTCTGCCCACCATGCACTCACTAGTGCTGATCCTTTTAAACCACTAATTTCTTTCTTTTTTATTATAAAGATATGGGGTACAATTCAGGGTTAGGTATACAAACGTTGATTATGCAGGTACCCTTGTTGGTGAGGTATGAAACCACTAATTTCTATATCCATAAATTTGTCTTCCGATAACGTTATGTACGTGGAATCTTAATGTATGCAAGCTTTTGTAATTGGCCCTTTTCATTCAGCATGATTCCCTGGAGATTCATCCAAACTGGTTTGTGTTTCAAAGTTTGTTCCTTCTGTGAATGCTGAGTGGGTTTTCATGGTATAGGGAACCACACTGAGTAGCTATTCATCCACTCAAGGACATGCCAGTTGATTTCAGTCTATGTTTGGCTAATATGAATAAAACTACTGTGAACATTCATGTACTGGGTTTGTGTGAATAAGGGTTTTCATTACTCTGGACAATATGTGCAGGGTAGAATTCCTTGGTTGTAGGGTAGTTGCAATTTTAATTTTATTAGAAATTAGCACACTCTTTTCCAGAGTGGCTGAATTATTTCACATTTTTGTCATCAGGAAGTCCAGTTTTATTCAAATCCTCTCCAGCATTTGTTATATATATGTATGTATATATATATATATTTAAATTTATGTATATTAATGTATAACATTCATTTTAACCACATTGGCAGGTGTATATTGATAGCACATTGTTGTTATAATGTACATCTAATAGATAATGTTCAACATTATTTTATGTGCTCATATGATATTTGCATATTATCTCTGGTTGAAATGTTAACTTACGTCTTTTGCCTATTTTCTAATTACATTGTTTGTTTTCTTCTGGTGAGTTTTGTGAGCTCTGTTTATATTCTGCTTACAAGCTTACATTTTCAACAAAATAGGTTTTTTCACAAAAGAATATTTGTAAAGACTTTCTCTGATCTATTGCTTGACTTTTCATTTGTCTTATTGATTTAGAGTAAGAATCTCACTCTGTTGATCAGGCTAGAGTGCAGTGACATGATCATGATGGTCATAGCCCCTTCTGGGCTCAGGTGATCCTTCTACCTCGGCATTCTGAGCAGCTGGGACTGTAGGTATGTGCCACCATGACCGGCTAATTTTTTGTAGCAACAAGGTCTTGATATGTTGCTCAGCCTGGTTTCACACTCCTGGGTTGAAACAGTCATCCCACCTTGGGTTTCCAAGTGCTGGGATTACAGGCATAAGCTACCATGCCCAGCCTCTGACTTCTTTTTTTATATACTGATAATAAATATGAAATCTACCTCAAAAGTTTAAAAGAAAACTGAGTCTGTCCAGAGTGTGGGACACTGTTTGTACCTATTTCCCAATGAGGGGGTATTGTTAGTGAATTAATATATTAGTTGTAGGAATCCTGGCTGAATTTTGTGAGAGAGAAGTCCCTTACAATTTCTTTGGTTTCCCATTGAAAACTCTTTTTGGTGAATTTGAGATGGGATGAGGGACAGTGATGTGAAGTTTCCCCCATATTGGCAAGATGATTTCTTCTTGGTCAGAAATCTCTTTTTAAAACCCTCTTGTGATACAAAAAGACCATCTCTGAGTAATTTATTAATTTAAAAATATTATTCATTATAATATTGGAATATTGATATTAAATAATGTAAATGTATTTGTAAGCATTTCATTGAATTCTATCACAAAAGAAGTCTATTATATTTCTTTATTTTCAATGAATATATACTTAGGCCAAAAAATGTCCTTTAACTTATAACTGTTGGGAATATGTCTAGAAAAATTATTGCTGAGTACTAAAATACTTTATTGATAAGTTGCATATGTTTTCAAAGTATAATACAGTATGTATCTAGACAATAAACTATACATTACTCACTTTAAAAATTAGTATATGAAAAAATTACTGCTGTGCCCAGCATGTGAAGATGGAGGAATTCCAGCTCAGGGAGGGCCTCCCCTTAACCCTCTGGCCTCAACAACCCCCACCATAGACTCGAGGTGGGTGAACACTTGCATGCAGTGGGGGGCACAGCACTGCTGGGAGACCGAGGCCCACTCTTGGAGAAGGGACCACAGGGCTCAGCTCCTGGCTTCCTGGCAGGGTTGTAAAAGCTCCCAGTGATGTGGTGATTCCCACAGGCTCTTCCAGGGTCTCCAACATTTTTTAGCATCTCCTCCATTTCTTCTTGCTGTTTCGAGCATTTCTGTCTCTCTTCTTTCACTTCTTGGACCAGGGAAGCTGATTCTCCATCAGCATCGAGTTGGTCCTCTTCACCTTTCTCTGAGTGTCCATGAGACTGGGCATATTCAGAGATTCTTTCTCCAGCTTGGCCTTCTCCAAAGATGATGAAACCTCTGCATAATCAGAGGATAATATCTACATTTTTAACTCCATTTCTGGCAGCACTGAGCTTGTCAATGAATTGGCATTTCTCCTCAGTCTGAACAGCCAGAGTTTTTTCAAGTTGCTTTCCATGTCTAGCATAAAGTTGACTCCCAACAGACTGAACATGTCTGAATGAAAATAAGAGACCTACCAAAATTATAATTTACAGAAATTGTTGAGTCTACTATTTTGTGTGTCACTTTCCCTTTCTTTTTGGCAGGGACAGAGCTCAGAAATTATTAACAGAACTGCATCCACTCTCCCAAGTTATGGGTATTTTAGGAACTGCAGAATAATGAAAATAAAAGCTGAGTGTCGGTGACCTGCACTGACTGGGGGGGGGTTAGGACCGCACCGGTGAATCAGAACGGAGAGAAGAAACCACACGGAGGCAGCTCTTCTGGGAACAGTCTGGCCAAGACTGAAGCCAATTTTATTCAAACTTTTTCCAACTTATATACCATTTTCTATAATCTCCAGCAGTGTGACAATTACTTGCTGGGGGCATACAAATTCATTGATGTGTAACGCGCTTTACAAATCATGTACCATCACAAGACTTTCAGGTTCCCAGTGAACAATTACAATTCCATGATGTATGAATCACAGGTGCACAATTTCAATACAGATTGTTCAAAATGTTTTCCACAATGTTCAATAAATCATTCATATTATACTCTAAGTTCTAAACCCTGATTAAAAAACTTTCCAAGTTAACTCTAAGTTCAATCCAATTTTACTAACTTTTAATATTTTTGACGATTAATATTATTAACTTAACACTATACTATAATCTATAAGTTTACTTAAATGACTTAATTTTATTACCTTCATTTTATACTATTTATTTTTATAATTCTTATAACCTACTACATTTCTATACTGCCCTATGATTGTATATTAATTACCTATGAACTTATCCTTAACCTAAAATTTTATCACAACTTCTATAAATCTCAAATATCTAAACTATTGTCTTTTATACTTTATTAATTACTTATCTTATAATATCATGTCCAAATTCCAATACAACTATTATCCTACTATAATCTATTACAAACCTTATCATTAGTACTAATAAGTATAAAAATTATGAACTTACTCTATGTTCTATAAAACTTAATTCAATGACATTTTAACCTAAAACCTAAATCTGATTGCCTATTACATGGAAACTACCTACGTCTCAAAACCTGCCATGCCACTTAAAACAACGAACTGCACAGTTGCCATAATGACAGCCGGGGACTGAAGCAAGCTGAAAGTTACTGCACGTACAAAACCAAGAACGTTCTGCTTGACCAAAAGCAACATAATACAACTATTATCACCAGTTATAACGTCTAATCATAACCCCAAATGAAACTACATACTGGAACAAAAGCTAATCAATCAGTTACCAGGAAATAACAGCTAAAAATCTTAAGAAGGAAAACAGTTTAGAAAGAAAAAGAGATATAAAATAATTGTGCTGTGCATTTTTCATAGGATATAATAAGATTTTATTTTAGACTGTCACTTCCTAATATTGAAAATTATGTTGTCTTATAATACACTGGTTACTATTCATATGTACACACTTGATGTTATATCCTTGTCTCAGAGGCGACCTTCTGAATAGGCCTTCATAGGCCTCAGCTGTGTGGTTACATATGTTGGCTCCCAACATCTCCCACTTTTTTATTAAACAAACCACCAAAACATCTTGGCTTCTGTCTTAGGTTGTTCTCGCTTCACCATAGTTGTTACCCGTCATTGGCCCGTTCCCCTTCCCCACGGGGAATGCCTGTCTTAGGTTCATACTAGGTGGCTGGAATCTTACCCGTCACTGAATACCAAGATTCTTATTATAGAGGGGATATAGGGAGGACGAAGAATAGTAAGTTGCTGGTATAGATGATGCAAAGTAGTAGCAATATGACATAAGTAACCAGATAATAGATGACATTATTTTTTAACTTTATTACTGAGCACTGCCAGATGAATTTTATCTGAATTGCGTTGCACTACTTTTCTTAAACGTTGGATGATGACTGGAAAAATAAACAGCAGAAGAAGAACAATCACACCAATAGCAATGAAATTATAGATCAGATTCCAAATAGAATGAGAAGCCACAAATTGAGAAAGAGAAGAAGTAAATCTAGAAGCCAGTTGAGAAAATGAAAGTGTAGACAGGTGTGCCTGAGAGATAGCAGTGATTTGACCATGTAACTGTTGAATATTTAAAGAAGAATTAGAGGACTGCCAAACTCCCATAAGGTGTTTCTGAACATCAGCCCAACTGACATTTTGACCATCATATGGCAAGGGTGTAACACAGATCCATTTAAATTGTGCGTGGCAGGCTACAGACATCTGAACTTTAATATG
>NW_007252262.1:1939-4110 GCF_000164805.1 Carlito syrichta | reverse complement strand
TATCTAGTTTGCTAACGAGTTAACTCAGCTGGATGTGTCAGCTAGCTAGCTAGTGAGCTAACGAGTTAAGTTAGCTGGTTGAGTCAGCTAGCTTGCTCATTAGCTAATGAGTTAAGTCAGATAATTAAGTCACCATCTAGCAAGTTAGATGACGAATAAGCTAAATAGTTAGCTAGCTGGTTAAGGCAGCTAGATAGCTAGGCAGCTAACTATTTAAGTCAGTTTGCTAGCTGCTAGCTACCTAGTTAGCTAACTATTTAAGTCTGCTGGCAAGCTACATAGATAACTGCTTAGCTAACTATTTAAGTCAGCTGGCTAGCTAGGTAGCTAGCTAGTTAAAGCATCTAGTTAAGTCAGCTGGCTAGGCAGCTGGCTTGCTAGTTAGTGAGCTAGTTTATTCAGTTGGTTAGCCAGCTGGATAGCTGGTTAATTCAGCTAGTTAAGAGAAATGACTAGCCAACTGACAAGGTAAACACCTAGCTAGTTAAGTCAGCTAGATAGCCAAATGGCTAAGTAGTGATGTCAGCAAGTTAAGTCAGCTAGAGAGACAACTGGCTAGCTGGCTAAGTCAAGTAGTTTAGTCAGCTGTCTAGCCAACTGACTAGGTAGGTAGCTAGCTACATAAATCAGCTTGCTAGCAAGCAGGCTAGCTGTTCAATTCACTTAGTTAAATCAGGTGGCTAGCCTGCTGGCTAGTTAGTTAGCTGACTAGTTAAGTCAGCTGACTAGCCAGCTTGCTAGCTTCAGTGAGCTAGGTAATTCAGATGGTTAGACAGCTGACTAGCCAGCTGACTAGCTGGTTAAGTCAGCTAGTTATATCAGCTGACAACCAGCTCCCTAGCTAGTTAAGTCAACTCATTAAGTCAATTGGCTATCCAGCTGGTTAGCTAGTTAAAAAGCTAATTAATTCAGGTGGATAGCCATCTGGCTAGCTAATTATTTCAGCTAGTTAAGTCAGTTGGCTAGCTAGGAAGCAATCTACATAAACAGCTAGTTATGTCAGTTAGCTAGCTAGATAAGTCAGGTAGATAAGTCCGCTGGCTAGCTACAGAGCTAGCTAGGTAGCTAAGTTGTTAAGCTAGCTAGTTAAGCCAGCTGACTACCTTGGTCACTAGCTGGTTAAGTCAGCTAGTTTAGTCAACTTGCTACCTAGTTAAATCAGTGAGTTAAGTCAGCTGGTGAGCCAGCTGCCTAGCTGAGTAGCTAGTTTGTTAAGTCAGCAGGATAGACAGTTAATTAGTTAGTTAAATAGCCTACTTAAGTAAGCTCAATAGCTAGCTGGATAGCTAAGTTGCTAAGTAGTTAGGTCAGTTGGCAAGCCAGCAGTCTATGTAGAGAGCTAGCTAGTTAAGTAAGCTGGCTATCCAGTTGACTATTAGGTACCTACGCAGTTAGGTCAGCCAGCTAGCCAGCTGGCTAGCTAGTTCAGTCACTTAGTTAATTCAGCTAGCTATACAGGTGGCTAGTTAGGTACCTATAAAGTTAAGTCAAGTGTCTATCCCGCTGGTTATCTAGTTAAGTCTCCTAGTTAAGTCAGCTGGCTAGCCACCTGACTAGATAGGTAGCTGGCTACTTACATCAGATGGCTAGACAGCTGGCTAGTTATTTAAGTCGACTACTTAAGTCAGCTTGCTAGCCAACTGGCTAGCTATATATCAACCTGGTTAATTCAGCTGACTAGCAAGAAGGACAACTGTTTAAATCAGCAAGCTAAGTCAGCTGACTTGAAGCTTGCTAGCTAGGTAGCAAGCTAGTTAAGTCAGTTGGCTAACCAACAGTCTAGCTAATTAAGTCAGCAAGTTATGTCAGTTGGCTAGGAAGTTAGATAGTTAGGTAGAGAGCTAGTTAAGTCAGTTGTCTAGTCAATGGTTACCTAGTTACATAAAATAGTTGAGTCAGCTGGCTACCAAACAGGCTAACTGCTTAAGTCAGCTAGTTAAGTCAGCTGGCTAGTCTGCTGACCAGCTAGGTAGCAAGCTAGTTAAGTCAGTTGTCTAGTCAATGGCTACCTAGTTACATCAACTAGTTGAGTCAGTTGGCTACCACGCAGTCTAGCTGCTTAAGTCAGCTAGTTGTCAGTTGGCTAGTCTGCTGGCTAGCTAGGTAGCAAGCTAGTTAAGTCAGCTGGCTAGCCAGCTGGCTAGGTAGTAAAGTCAGGTAATTAAATCAGT
>NW_007252262.1:0-987 GCF_000164805.1 Carlito syrichta | reverse complement strand
CTAGTTAAGTCAGCTAGATATGTGAATTAGCTAGCTAGTTAAGGAAGCAAATGAAATCAGCTAGCCAGCCGGTTTGTTAGCTAGGTAGCTAGCTAGTTATGTCAGCAGTCTAGCAAGCTGTCTAGCTAGTTAAGTCACCTAGTTAAGTCAGCTGACTAGCAGGCTGGCTAGGTAGGTAGCTTGCTAATTAAGTCAGCTGGCTAGACAGCTGTCTACCTAGATAAGTCACCTAGTTAATTCAGCTGGATAGCCAACTGGCAAGCTATGTAGCAAGTTAGTTAAATCAATTGACTAGAAAGCAGGCCAGCTAGTTACGACAACTAGTTAATTCAGCTGGCTAACAAGTTGGCTAGCTAGGTAGTGACCTAGTTAAGTCAGTTGGCTAGCAAGCTTTCTAGCTAATTAAGTCAACTGGTTAAGTCAGCTGGCTATCAAGATGACTATAGAGTTAGAGAGCTAGTTAGGTAAGCTGGCTAGTCAGCTGGATAAATAGTTAAGTCATATAGTTTAGTCACCTGCCTGGCCAGCTGCCTAGATCAATAATCAACTAGTTAATCAGCTGGCTAACCAGGTAGCTAGGTAGTTAAGTCAACTAATTAAGTCAGTTGCTTAGTCAACTGGCTAGCTAGTTAAAAAGCTAGTTAAGTCAGATGGCTACACAACTGTCTATCTAGTTATTTCAGCTTGTTAAGTCACCTGGCTAGCTAGTTAGCTAGTTAAGTCAGCTATTTGTCAGCTAGATAGCTAGTTAAGTCAGCTAGTTAATTCAGCTAGCTAGCTAGATAGCTAGCTAGTTATTTCAGCTTGTATATTCAGCTGGCTAGCTAGGTAGCTACGTAGCTAAGTCAGCTAGTTAAGTCAGCTGGCCAGCTGGTTAAGTAAGCTAGTTAAGTCACCTGGTTAGCCAGCTACCTAGCTTGGTAGCTTGCTAATTAATTCAGCTGGTTAGCCAACTGGCTAGCTAGTTAAGTCACCTAGTTAAGGCAG
>NW_007252261.1:74001-135414 GCF_000164805.1 Carlito syrichta | reverse complement strand
CCCTTACATTGATAAAAGCCTTTGGCAAAGTCTCAGGATACAAAATAAATGTACAAAAGACAATTGCATTTCTCTACACCAATAATAAACAAACAGAAACCCAAATAAAAAACACAGTTCCATTCACAATAGCCACAAAAAAAATGAAATACCTTGGCATCTTCCTAACCAGAGACGTGAAAGACCTTTACAATGAAAATTACAAAACACTGCTCAAAGAAATCAAAGCCGACATGAACAAGTGGAAAAATATCCCATGCTCATGGATCGGAAGAATCCACATTGTGAAGATGTCCATCTTACCTAAGGCAATCTACAAATTTAATGCAATACCCATTAAATTACCAACAACATTCTCCTCAGACCTAGAAAAAACAACACAGGAATTCATATGGAAACACAAACATCCAAGAATAGCCAGAACAATCCTCAGCAAAAAAAAACAAAGCAGGTGGTATCACAATACCATATTTCAAACTTTACTATAAAGCTACAATCATCAAAACAGCTTGGTATTGGTACAGGAACAGGTATATAGATCAATGGAACAGAATTGAGATTCCAGAAGCAAAACCTCAATTTCTCAACCAACTCATCTTCGACAAAGCCCCCACCACCTACCAATGGGGAGAGGAGAACCTATTCAGTAAATGGTGCTGGGAAAACTGGCTGACCACATGCAGAAGATTGAAACAGGACCCCTATCTATCCCCATGCACAAAGGTTAACTCCAAATGGATCAGAGATCTAAATGTAAAACCTCAAACCATAAAAACCTTAGAAAAGGAAGGAAATACTCTCATGGAAGCGGACTGGCATCCAATTCCTGTACAAAACCCGAACCCACAGGACTTAAGAGAGAAGATAGACAAATGGGACCTTATTAGACTGACAAGCTTCTGCAAAGCCAAAGAAACCATCAAGAGAGCAGGGAGACAGCCTACAGACTGGGAAAAAGTATTTGCCAACTCTAGGTCTGACAAAGGCTTGACATCCTGGATCTATAAGGAACTGAAACGTACTGAAAAGAAGAAAACAAACAACCACATTATAAAATGGGCAAAAGACATGAACAGACACTTCACAAAAGAAGACATTCGAGCAGCCAACAAACACATGAAGAAATGTTCAGCCTCACTAATCATCAGGGAGATGCAAATCAAAACCACACTGAGATACCACCTAACTCTAGTCAGAATGGCAATTATCAACAACTCAAAAAATAACAGCTGCTGGAGAGGGTGTGGTGAAAAGGGAACACTTCTACACTGTTGGTGGGAGTGTAAACTAGTGCAACCTCTGTGGAAAGCAGTGTGGCGATTCCTAAAAGCTCTAAAAATTGACCTTCCATATGACCCTGCAATCCCCCTACTGGGAATATACCCTGAAGAACACAAATCACTCTATAAAAAAGATACCTGCACACGTATGTTTATCGCAGCATTGTTCACAATAGCAAGAACCTGGAAACAACCATGCAGCCAATCAAAAGAGGACTGGATTAAAAAAGTGTGGTACATATACACGATGGAATACTATGCAGCCATTAAAAAGAACAAAATCATGAATTTCGCTGCAACCTGGATGGAACTAGAGTCTATAATACTGAGTGACCTCTCACAAAAACAAAAATCTGAATATCACATGTTCTCACTCATATAATGGACCTTGAACATCCAATGCAATACTATAAGAAAATAACTGATGGTACCGGGAAACTATGGGGGGGAGGGGGATGGGATTAACAGTAGCAAATATCTGTCAGGGGATGGGAAAACACTTCTTATCTACAGGGTGCCTGAATGAAACGTCATTGTACACCTAACCCTTAACTGTACCCCACAAAACCATAATAAAAAATACTGATTAATGAAAAAAAAATACAAATTAAAACTACACTGTGATTCCACCTAACTTGAGTCAGGATGGCCATGATCAATAACTCAAAAAACAACAGATACTGGAGAGGATGAAGGGAAAAGGGAACACTTCTACACTCTTGGTGGGAGTGTAAACTAGTACAACTTCTGTGGAAAACAGTTTGGCGATTCCTAAAAGGTCTGAAAATCTACCTTCCATATGACCCTGTAATCCCCCTGCTGGGAATATACTCAGAGGAACTCAAATCACTCTATGAAAAAGATACCTGCACAAGCATATTTATTGCAGCATTGCTCACAATAGCAAAAACATGGAAACAACTGTGCTGCCCATTGAAAGAGGACTGGGTTTTAAAAAATGTGGTACCATATACACTGTGGAATATTATGCAACCATAAAGAAGGACAAAATTATGAACTTCACAGTGACTTGGACGGACTTAGAGTCTACAATACGGAGTGTTCTATCACAGAAACAAAAAATTGAGTACCACATGTTCTCACTTGTAAGTGGATCTTGAACAATTATCTTAATACTCTAAGAAAAAGATTATCAGTAGTGGAAAATTGCCAGGGATGTAGGGGGTGGGATTGGCAGTAGTGGGATTCTGCCAGAGGAAGAGAGCACACCTCATCAACAAGGGTAGCTGCATAATGAACATTTGTATACTTAATCCTGAAGTGTACTCCACATCTTTAAAATAAAAAAAAATTAAAGTTTAAAGCAACAAGAAATAATGCAAAATTTACAATAAAACTTTGAGGAAAGTTATTCTAAGAATATTGTGCCAGCAATCTTTTTAAAAAACAAAGTGGGCTTTGACCCCCTTCCCTACCTCGGGGAGGTGAATCTCCTCTCTTGCTCTCTCTCTCTCTCTCTCTCTCTCTCTCTCTCTCTCTCTCTCTCTCTCATTAACTTACTTTTTAAATAAACTATATTTTCTAGTCCAAAAAAATAAAAAACAAAGTGACAAGATAGAAAAATCAAAACCTATGGAAAAATTTAAAACAAGCTAGTTTACATGATGTCCCCACATAACCTAAATGGGGTGCAAACAAATGAACACACAAAAACAAAACAAAATAAAACACAAATCAAAATGAAAACTACAAAGTCTATGTGGAATCTTTGTCTGTATAGGAGAACTTGGATGGAAAAAGCTGGACCTTATGATGGACCTGAGAATACAAGTGTCCCATAGTGGGCATAGTGATTATAGCAACTATAAGCAAGAGATATTTACCAATAGTGTAGTGGGCAAATGAACTGGTGCCTGGCAATGACTGGAGACATTGGGAAAGTTTGTACTATAAACTCTTAAAAGTAACCAGACAGGGCTCATTTCCAAGAGATCCCCTAATATTAAGGGAAAAAATGCTGGAAAGAGAAACAAAAATTGTGCAGAACTAGGAATACTAGAATTGGGAAACTGAGTTTTGCCCATGCCCACAATCAGCAATGGGTCCATTTCCAGAATTTGGTGGTTCAGCCTATAATCCTGCGCCTTGGGAGTCTGAGATGAGTGGATTGCCTGAGCCCGCGGGTTCGAGACCCACCTGGGCAACTTGGCAACACCTCATTTCTATAATAAATTCTATAATAAATCAAAAATCAGCCGGGTGTGGTAGTGCGTGCCTGTAATTTCGGCTACTCGGAAGGCTGAGGTGGAAGGATCTCCGGAGCCCAGCAGGTCGAGGCTGTGGTGGCCGGGAGTGGCCACTGCACTCCCGTCTGGGCAACGGAGTGAGACTCCAACTCAAAAAAAAAAAAAAAGAAACAAAGAATGATGTAAAAAATACGCAGTCCTAAGTTACAAATGAGATCACATACTGGCTTATTATATTTCCTTGTGCTCTGGCTCCTATAGATGACTTTCTTTTGGATCCCCAGCTAGACTACAAGCAGACTGTGAGGGGTTAGATGAAATTTTTATATCATTTTCCTTTGTCTAGGTTCAAACCTAGAACAGGCTTGTAATCATAGTAGATGTTAATCAATAAAAGTTGGAAAATAATAAAACATTTATCTTGGACATTCTGATTTATTTCCTATCTTCTTAAGCAGAAAACAGTTCATTAAAAAATCTTATGGTTTTTAGTTTCCTTTGAGTACTGATCTGGAAAACTTTAAGGATTCTAGAAAGAATTTCTGCATTTAACTCAAGAGTACTTACTATTGACTCATGTAATCTTGGACAAGTTATTAAACCAGCTCTGTTTGCCCATTCATAAACAATAATGAAAATATATGAAAATACAAATAATGGTATGATCTAGGTTATTTAGTCCTCCAAATGAAAATTTCAATCTTATCTCATATATATCTCAACTATTTAAAGTAGTCCTTATGTGCAGCCCATAATAGCACTTATTAAAATCTCTTTTCCACTTTTAATTTCTAACATTATGATATGCCTAGGAGACTTCCCTCTCCATGGTGGTGAGAGTGGGTGTGATGAAAAATAATCAAGTTCTTGATACATTTTGAAGGTAGAACCAAAAGATTTACTGAGGGGCAGAAAATCATGGTGTGATTTGCATTCTTGAAGGCCATGAATGATGCAAGATTTTTTGTTTAAGTAATTGTGAGAATAGAGTTGCCATTAAATGAGCTATGAAGTCCATAATTCTGTCATTTTTTATAGCTGCATAATACTCCATCATGTGTATGTACCACTTTTTTTTAATCCAGGCCACCTTTGATGGGCATCACAGTTGGTTCTATGTTTTTGCTATCATAAATAGTGCTGCAATAAACATGTGTATGCAAGTAACTTTTTTGTAGAATGATTTGAGTTCCTACTAGTATATTCTAAGAAGGGGGGTTGCTAGGTCATATGGAAGGTTCAGTGATCTAAACAAAGAATTAATCACCACATGTTCTCACTCATGAGTGGGTCCTAAACATTAATAACAATACTACAAGAGAGGGATTAACAGTAGTAAGACACTGCCATGGGAGGGAGAGGGGGCACATAACATCATTAAGGGTATCTGATCCTAAACCAGCGTAAGTGAGGACCAGTGAGAGACTCAAATTTCACCTGTATATAGACCACTTATGTACCTAATTCTTACTTGTACCCTACATCTTCAAAATAAAATAAAGATAGTTCTTCAAGGTCCACTTATGAGTGAGAATATGTGATACTCAGTTCTTTGTTTCTGTGAAAGACCCTAACCCTACAATTTTGAAATAAAAAATTAAAAATAAATAAATAAATAAAATAAAGGGGAAAAATAATAAAGAAATTCAAAAAGCTGAATTTTACAAATTAAAAAAATGAGTTATGGAAACTGTGAGAGGCACAACTTTAGTAAGGTTGTACCTGTCTATCAAGAGCTCAATTTGACTGTCTAAGGTTAGAAAGCAGTTTGGAAAGATCAAACAAAGGGTTGGATATTTGCCTAAAGCTCAAGAGAAAATGTTCAGGCTAGAGAAGAAAAATTTGGAATCATCAACTTCTAAAGCATTTAAGACCATAGGACTGAATAAGATCTTAGTAATGAGTACAGATAAAATTTCTAGAATTAAACCCTGGAATATGCCAAAATTTAAAGGCTGCTGAGATGAAAATCAGTATAACAGACTAATAAGAAGTGGCCAGAAAATTAGGAGACAACCAGGTAAATATGGAATACTGAAACTCCACTTAAGAACAAGCATCAGCTATTGCTAATAAACCAAGAAAAATAAAGACAAAGAAATGGCCCATGAATTTAGCATATGAAAGCCTTTGAAGGGCATGACTAAAACAATTTCAAAAGAGTAAAAGAAGCAAAATCCTGATTCAAGAGAGAATTAGAAGATGGAACTTAGAGAGAAAATACAAAAAAATTATTTTAAAGAATTTATCAGTAAATTGAACAAAGAAAATGGTGTAGTCAGTAAAGGTCAAATGAGATTGAGAGAGATTGTTGTTTCAGTATTTACAATCTAAAAATGCAAAGCATTTTATTTTATTTTATTTATTTAATTTTTTTTTTGAGTTGGGGTCTCACTCTGTCACCCAGACTGGAGTGCAGTGGCCGCTCCTGGCCACCGCAGCCTCGACCTGCTGGACTCCGGTGATTCTTCCACCTCAGCCTTCCAAGTAGCCGGAACTACAGGTGTGCGCTACCACGCCTGGTTGATTTTTTGGTTTATTGTAGAGATGAGGTCTCGCTGCCCAGGTGGGTCTTGCTTAGGCAATCCACTCACCTCAGCCTCCCAAAGGCAAGGGATTACAGGCTGAGCCACCGAGCCCGGCTTAATGCAAAGCAATTTAAAGGAATTAAAAATTATTGTTGGAAAAGAAAATGATAATGCAAGAGAAAAGGATGAGGGTTGCTAAAGTGACATCAATGAGTAGGTAAAAATGATAGATATAAAACAAAAGTGGAGATGCTGAGATGTTATCATTAGTTAGGGTCATGGTAACATGGAGAGTTCAGTCAGAATAGTAGGAGAGAACTGAGGTAGTTCCCACTGATAAATAGGGGATAGCAATTGTCATGAAAATTAATAAAGTTCTCTACATAGGAACTTGCTTCAATTTTCTCAGTGAACTGGAAAGCTGGGTCATGTCAACTAGGGATTAGAAAATGGGAGAAGGCTCTAGTGGTTTCAGAAATGAGGAGAGAACCTGATATAATTCACTGAAGGAGTGGAAGAGTGAAAGAACCAAGAAATGTGACGATTTACAGAGAGCACTAAGAACCATGCTTTCACTCACCCCTGAAATTAGTAACAGCGAACTTATAGCAAGAACAACCAGTGTGTTTTCGTGGTTTTCTTCAAATAATTTCATTTGTGGGTGTGTAGTCAAGATATAGGGTCAGATGAGAGTTATTCATTTTTAGACCTGGAAGTTGGTCACTGATCAATGACACTTTAGGCTTAAAGCATGAATAAAATAAAGCTATAATGATACTAGGGAGAAGTAGCTGAGGAGGTC
The DNA here is from genome assembly GCF_000164805.1 of Carlito syrichta. NCBI lineage: Eukaryota > Metazoa > Chordata > Mammalia > Primates > Tarsiidae > Carlito > Carlito syrichta. The sequence continues at coordinate 128,597 of NW_007252261.1, read as the reverse complement.
TTCAAATAGTACTCATTTTGTAAAATCCAGCTACAATAGCTTTATTGATTATTTCATCCTTTATTAATTTGTTTTTCTAGTCATTCATTCATTCATTAAAACATTGTTAAGTATCTACTATGTGTTTCACTGTATGGAATCCTGGTGATTCAGCAACAAGCAAGATCATTGCCATCATCAAGAAATAATATTGAGAGTGTAGAAAAGTGGAAAACACATTCAATTAAGAATCATGGAATTAGTTAGAATGGCCATCATCAATAACAAAACATAACAGATGCTGGAGAAGATGTGACGAAAAGGAAACACTTCTACACTCTTGGTAGGAATGTAAACTAGTACAACCTCTGGGGAAATCAGTGTGGTGATTTCTAAAACTCCTAAAAATTGACCTTCCATATGATTCGGCAATCCCCCTACTGGGAATATTCCCAGAAGAACTCAGGTCACTCTATAAAAAAGATACCTGCACATGTATGTTTACTGCAGCATTGTTCACATTAGCAAGAACATGGAACCAGCTGTCCTGCGCATCAAAAGAGGACTGGATAAAAAAAAAATGTGGTACATATACACAATGGAATATTACGTAGCCAAAAAGAAGAACAAAATCATGAACTTCGCAGCAACATGGATGGAATTAGAGCTTATAATACTAAGTGATTTCTCACAGAAATAAAGAGATGAGTATCACATGTTCTCACTCATAAGTGGACCTTGAACAACTACCATATTACTGAGAAAAGGAATTGAAAGTAGCTGGAAACTGTGGGGAGGGGGGTGGGGGTGATAGCTGGGATTGATGGTAGTCAATACCCACCTGGGGAAGGGGGGGCACAACTCATCAATAAGTGTACTTGCACAATGAACATTTGTATACCTAACCCTGAATTGTACCCTACGATTCCAAAATAAAAATTAAGAGGGTAAAAAAAGAATCATGGAATTAAAAATAAGAACCCAAATATGGGATATAGAAGACAAAAATATTACAGAAAACATCAATAAAACAAAAAGCTGATTCTTTGAAAGAATTAACAAGATTGATAGACCCCCTAGCCAGAATAACCAAGAGAAAAAGCCCAAATAAACACAATCAGAAATACAAAAGATCAAATCACAACTGACTCCCCAAAACTAAAAAGATTACTAAAGATTATTATGTAAACCTATATGGAAACAAACTTGATAACCTAAATGAAATGGAGGACTTTTTGACATCACACAACCTTCCCAGGTTGAAACAAGAAGACATTGAGATACTAAATAGACCAATAACAACCCAGGAAATTGATTCTGCCATAAGGAAACTACCTACAAAAAAAAAAAAAAAAGCCCTGGACTGGATGGCTTTCCAGCAGAATTCTACAAAATGCAGAAGAAAGAGATGATACCAATCCTATTGAAAGTATTCCAGGCAATTGAGAAAGATGGAATTCCCCCCAAATCATTTTACGAAGTTAACATCACACTGATATACCAACTGGGTAAAGATCCAACAAAAAAGAACTACAGGCCAATATCCCTTATGAACATAGATGAGAAAATTCTCAACAAGATTCTAGCAAATAGGATCCAAAAACACAACTCAAAAATCATCTGTCATGACCAGTTAGGCTTCATTCCCAGGATGCAGGGCTGGTTCAGCATTTGCAAGACCATAAATGTAATTAAATACATCAGCAGAACCACATGATTATCTCATTAGATGCAGAAAAAGTTTTTGATAAAATCCAGCATTGCTTCTTGATTAAAAACCCACAAACACCTAGGTATAGAAGGAATATACCTCAAAATAGTAAGTGTGATGTATGATAAACCCACCGCTAACATATTGCTAAATAGAAACTGGAAATATTTCCCCTGAAAGTTGGAACAAGACAAGACTACCCACTCTCACCCCTCTTGTTTGACATTGTATTGAAAGTCCTAGCTAGGGCCATTAGACAAAAGAAGGAAATCAGGGGTTATCAAATAGGAAAAGAGGAAGTGAAATTATTCCTCTTTGTTGATGATATGATTCTATACCTTGAAAATCCAAAAGAACCTGTCTGAAACCTCCTTGCACTGATAAAGGACTCTGGCAAAGTCTCAGGGTACAAAATAAATGTGCAAAAGATAGTTGCATTCGTATGCACCAACATCAAGCAGCAGAGACCCAAATAAAAAGCACAATTCCATTCACAATAGCCACAAAAAAATGAAAAACCTTGGCATCTTCCTAACCAGAGAAGTGAAAGACTTTTACAACGAGAACTACAAAACACTGCTCAAAGAAATCCAAAAAGACACAAACAAATGAAAAAATATTCCATGCTCATGGATAGGAATAATCAACATTGTTAAGATGCCATCCTACCAAAGGTAATCTATAGATTCAACGCAATATCCATTAGATTACCAGCATCACTCTTCTCAGACCTGTAAATGACAATACAGAAATTCACGTGGAATCATAAACAATCATGAAGAGCCAAAGCAATCCTTAGCAAAAGAAACAAAGCAGGAGTTATCACTTCCAGACTCAAACTTTACTATAAGGCTACAGTAATATAAGCAGCCTGATATTGGTACAAGAACAAGTATATAGACCAACGGAACAGGATAGAGATTCCAGAAGCAAAACCTCAATTTCTCAACCAACTCGTGATCAACAAAGACTCCATCAACTGGGAAGAAGAGAACCTACTCAGTAAATGGTACTGGGAAAACTGACTGATCACATGCAGAAGACTGAAACAGGACCCCTACCTATTTTGTGTATGGTAACATACACAAAAATTAACTCTAAATGAATCAAAGACCTAAACATAAAACCTCAAACTATAAGAATCTTAGAAAATGCAGGAGACAGCCTTATGGAAATTGGACCTGGCAACCAATTCCTGATCAAAACCCTAAGTGCCCATACCATAAGACATAAGATAGACAAGTGGGACTTCATCAAACTGACGAGCTTCCACAAAGCAAAAGAAACCATCAAGAGAGTAGGGAGACAGTTCACAGAATGGGAAAAAAATATTTACCAACTGTATATCTGACAAAGGCCTAACATCTAAGATCTACAAGGAACTCAAATGTACCAAAAAGAAAAAAAAAAAAAAAAAACCCCATTAAAAAGTGGGCAAAAGACATGAATAGACACTTCTTAAAAGAAGATATATGGGCAGCCAACAGGCACACAAAAAAGTGCTCAACCTCACTCATCATCAGAGAAATGCAAATAAAAACCACTTTGAGATGCCACCTAAACCCAGTAAGAAGGGCCATCATTAATAAAACAAACAACAGATGCTGGCAAGGATACAAAGAAAAAGGAATTTTTCTGCAGTGCTGGTGGGAATGCAAACTAGTGCAACCTCTTTGGAAGACAGTATGGTGGTTTCTGAAAGAACTAGAAATTGATCTTCCATGTTAACCAGCAATCCCCCTACTGAGAATATACCTGGAGGAACTCAGATCATTCTACAAAAAAGATACCTGCACATGCATGTTTGTTGCAGCTCTATTCACAGCAGGAAAAACATGGAACCAACCTCACTGCCCATCAAATCTGGACTGGATAAAAAAAATGTGGTACATTTACACAATTGGATATTATGCAGCCATAAAGAAGGACAAACATATGGACTTCAAAGCTACTTGGACAGATTTGAGTCGATCATACTCAGCAATCTATCACAGAAATAAAGAAGAGTACCATATGTTCTCACTCAGACTTTGAACAATTATCATAATACTGTAAGAAAGGGATGGATAGTAGTGGAAAACTGCTAGGAAAAGAGGGCGTGGGATTGACAGTTGAGGGAAACTGCCAGGAGAGGGAGTGGCACACCACATCAACAAGGGTACCTGCATAATGAACATTTGTATACCTAATCCTTAATTATACCCCACATCTTTAAAAAAAGAAAAAGAAAGAAATACAAGAATCATGGAATTAAATATTTAATTTCAATTGAATGAAATAATATTCAAGGGAATTAGCTGCCATGATGGGAAAATAGAGTGCAGAAAATATTAGCCTGGTAGGGCTGCCACAGTAAAATACCACAGACTGGATGGCCTACACAACAGAAATTTACTAGTCACATTTCTGGAGGCTGAAAACCCAAGATCAAGGTGTTGGTAGGTTTAACTTTTCCCGAGGCATGTCGTCTCGGCTTGCAGAGGGCTATCTTCTTTCTTTGTCCTCACATGGACTTTTCTCCATTTGTGGGCATCCTTACTGTCTCTTCTTATTATTATAAGATTGCAAATCCTGTTGCATTAGAGTCCTGCCCTTAAGAACTCATTTAACTTTACCTCTTTAAAGAACCTAACTCCAAATATAGTCATATTGAGAATCAGGGCCTCAACATAAGAATGAATACATGTTTATTGTTTAGTCAACATACAGATTATTAAATTTTAAAATCCACATGGAATAAACAAATAATTTTCTGAAAAAAGCAAAGTTTAAGCTGCGCTCTGAAGAATGAGGGTAGAAGAAGACAGATGTTACATTCCTGGTGCAAATCAAAAGGACAATCTTTAAGACCAACCTCACGTCTGACACTACTTGCAAGTTCAGGGATATCAAAGACAAACCCTCAGTTTTGATAATTCACTGGAAGGGCTTACAACTGAAAGTTGTTATGCTCACTATTGTGGTTTATTATAGTAAAAAAAAAGTAGTTTAAAGTCAGTGAATGGAAGAGACACCCAAGGCAGGGAAATTTCCAGTGTAAAGCTTTCAGTTGTCCTCTCCTATGGCAGTTAGGGAAAATGCGACTTTTCCCAGTATCGTGGATAATACACATGGAGTACTACACTAGAAATTTTATAGAAATTCCATGATGGACTGTTCATGTGGTTGAGCTCAGTCCAGTCTCTAAGGAATTTGAATTGATACTGCATGATCCAAAGCCCCCACCTTAAATCACATTGTTTAACTCCGGATGCCCAGGCAAACAAAGACACTTCTATCAGGCATGACTTTTTAAGGACTTAGGGATTACCTCTCAGAAGTGGAGAGCAAAGACCAGACCTCACTTGAAACAAGGTTAAATTATTTTCAATACACCTGAGTTACAAAATTCTTATATTACATTAAGGCAACTGCGAAACAAAGAATGACAAAACAATGAAGCACGGCTGTGGCAAAGTCTGGAAAAGAATTAGCATCCCTAAGCCATTCTCCCCTGCTTTTTCTTCATAATATTTCCATCTTTCTAGAGAAATAGAAAGCTTCATTAAGAAGAAATGTACCAGACACATTGGGAGGCTGAGGCAGGAAAATTGCTTCAGGCCAGGAATTCAAGACACACCTGGGTTACATAGTGAGACTCTATCTCTACAAAAAAAAAAAAAATTAAAAATTAGGCAAGCATGGTTTTAAGCACCCGGTGCCCTAGCTACTTGGGAGGATGAAACAGGAGGATTGATTAAACCCAGAAGTTCAGGGCTGCAGTAAGCTATGATCAGGCCACTGCACCCCAGTCTGGGTGACAGAGTAAGACTGTCTCAGAAAATAACCACAAGGAATTTATCAAGGGAAATCAGACCTAGTTGACCAAAAACAAAACAAACAAACAAAAACACACAAAAAACTATAGTTATGAACAGATTCATATTTTGAAAGAAAAATCAGGAAAATTATATAGCATTACTGTAAAATCCATTCTCATAGATTCAAATCAGTGGAAAGACTGATTTTTTTTTAAGATTAAGTACTGGGGCAAAGAGCTGGAAATTTAAATTAAGAAGTTTTATTGTGAGTTTATAAATCTGAGAAACTAGAAAATGCCTTTTATGAATTAAAAGGATGAGAACTTGGTTTTGAGGTAGAGGTGTTCAACTGAGGTTGATCTGGACAAAATGTAGCAGGATAGAAGACGTGGCAATAATGCATAAATTTGACTTTTGCTCTCAAAAATATTTGTTTTCTGTTTGGCAACTCTTGGCATCTAATTTTAAGAGAAGAAAACGTCTCAAATGCAGAAATGGCAGTCTAGCAGAACTACCCTTTGGATGTGCAGCATCGTAGGAAAATATCTTTTACAGAACACTTATTTATGCAAAGAATTTGATTTGAAAATGCAGCACAAGTCTGTGGGTCCATTCGAGGTCTGTTTATGTGTCAATGAAGATTTAGAATGAGTAGAGAAGAGGTACACTGCATATTTGTTTATTGTCCTGTCAGTGTGTGTCTGAAGATTCTCCATAGATCCTGGAAATATCTCTTCAAGTCCTTTATTGTCAAATGCCTGCTCCTCACAAATTTCAGGTCTCCCTACAACAGAGAAAAAAACCCAGGAATTATTTTATTATTCATAAGGCCATGATTCTTCAGAACCTGTTCTAACTAACATAATATATCTTTTTGCCTCTGCAGTTCCCTAATGCTACTTTAAAAAAATTAGATTCGATGGTACACAAGCATATTTGTTACATGGACATATTGTATAGTGGGTATTGGGTCTCAGGTGACCCATTCCCTTGATAGTGAACATCGTGTCCCATAGGTAGTTTCTAAACCCTAGGCCTCCTCCCCTCTCTCCCCTTATTGGTGTCCCCAGTATCTATTACTTCCATCTTTTTGTGACCATCTAGCTCCCACAAGTGAGTGAGAACATGTGGTGTTTGGTTTTCTGTTTCTGAGTCAATTTACTTAGGATAATGATCTTCAGTTCCATCCATGTTGCTACAAAGGACACGATTTCATTCTTTTTCTTTAACATATTTTTTATTTTAAAATTGTGGGGTACAGCTAAGGGTTAGGTATACAAATATGCATCGTTCAGACACCCTTGTTGATAAGGGGTGTCTCCCAGTCACGAGACAGATATTGACTACCATTAATCCCACCTCCCTTCCCCTCCCTAGCCCCCCATAGTTTCCCACCACTGTCAATTCTTTTCTTATATTATTTGATAGATGTTCAAGGTGCACTATATGAGTGAGAACATGTGATACTCAGATCTTTATTTCTGTAAGAGATCACTCAGTATTATAGACTCTAGTTCCATCCAGGTTGCTGCGAAATTCATGATTTAGTTCTTTTTTATGGCTGCATAGTATTCCATCGTGTTTATGTACCACATTTTTTTAATCCAGTCCTCTTTTGATGGGCAGCATGGTTGGTTCCAGGTTCTTGCTTTGTGAACAATGCTGCGATAAACATACGTGTGCAGGTATCTTTTTGATAGAGTGATTTGAGTTTTTCAGGGTATATTCCCAGTAGGGGGATTGCAGGGTCATATGGGAGGTCGATATTTAGAGCTTTTAGTAATCGCCACACTGCTTTCCACAGAGGTTGCACTAGTTTATACTCTCACCAACAGTGTAGAAGTGTTCTCTTTTCACCACATCCTCTCCAGCATCTGTTATTTTCTGAGTTATTGATAATTGCCATTCTGACTGGAGTTAGGTGGTATCTCAGTGTAGCAACAAAAAAAAAAAAAACAACAACACACACACACAAAAAGCAAAGTAGGAGGGATCACACTACCAGACTTCAAACTTTACTATAAAGCTACAATAATCAAACAGTTTGGTATTGGTTCAGGAACAGGCATATAGACCAATGAAATAGAATTGAGATTCCAGAAGTAAAACCTCAATTTCTCAACCAACTCATCTTCGACAAAGCCTCCACCAACTACCACTGGGGAGAGAAGAACCTATTCAGTAAATGATGCTGGGAAAACTGGCTGACTACATGCAGAAAATTCAAACAAGATCCCTATCTATTCCCATACATAAAAATTAACTCTAAATGGATCAGAGACTAAATGTAAAACCTCAAACCATAAGAACCTTAGAAAATGCAGGACACACCCTTATGGAAATTGGAACTGGCATCCAATTCCTGAACAAAACCCAAAATGCACGGGCCATAAGAGATAAGATAGACAAGTGGGACCTCATTAAACTGATAAGCTTCTGCAAAATCAAATAAAACATCAAGAGAGCAGGGAGACAGCCCACACACTGGGAAAAAGTATTTGCCAACTCCAGGTCTGACAAAGGCCTAACATCTTGGATCTACAAGAAACTTAAACGTGCTGAAAAGAAAAAAACAAACAACCCCATTATAAAGTGGGCAAAAGATATGAACAGACACTTCTCAAAGGAAGACATCCGAGCAACCAACAGACATATGAAGAAATGTTCAATCTCACTAATCATCAAGGAGATTTCATTCTTTTTATGGCTTCATAGTAGTCCATGCTGTATATATTCCTTTCTATGGAAAGAGGTATGGAAATTATTCAAAGAACTAAAAATAGATCCACCATTTGATCCAGCAATCTCACTACTAGGTATCTACCCTAAAGAACAGAGTCATTGTATTAAAAAGACACTTGCACCCACATGTTCATTGAAGCACAATTCACAATTGCAAAGATATGAAATCATCTTAATGCTAATTTTAAAATTACTGCTTCTATCATTATTAATAATGTTGCATCATTCTGCTACAATGAAGAATGGTTTCAAATGTTACTGCTAGTTGTTAGTGATGACCATAAATGTAAATCTTATTCAGAATATGACAGGAAATATGAATGGTAATTTTTTTCTGGTCATGCTAAATTTGTATTGGGGATTTTATGGAATAAAGGTTGAACAACACATTTTCTAACCATTTCTTGAACTCTTAGGCATTAAACATTGCCTTCCTAGAATGTGATCTATTTCAGTTTGACTGTTTATCTCCTTATCATGTACTACAACAAGACTGGAGAATAAAAGTACATTACAAAGTAAGGATAGTTTAGAGGACCCAATTCCAATTTTGAAAATTTGTTCCTGAGTCTGGTTCTAGGAATTCAACAGTTTTGTATATAACAGTCAGTGAATAATTTGCAAAGTTCTGGGTTGCTTGGTTCATCACTTAAACATAATGAGGCATATCACATTTCTTGTTTTTAATAGAATAACTTTCCTTAACATCTAAAAAACTGAGAAATTTAATGCTTATGAACTGGATGTTTTATTTTAATGTATCTTTACTGGATCATCATAACCACTACTCCTAACAATTCTGTTACTTCCAGATCTTAAAAAAGAATACCCAAAACAAAGCAAAGAAAAATATGTCTAGATCCTTTGCTAAACATCTCTATTTTATAACTATAGCTAAAATATCTTCTTATAGAAACATTCAAATAATTCATTATCTTATTAAAATGGCTTACTTTTTTTTTTTTTTTTTGAGTTGGAGTCTCACTCTGTCACACAGACTGGAGTGCAGTGGCAGCTCCCGGCCACCGCAGCCTTGACTTGCTGGGCTCCGGCGATCCTTCCACCTCAACCTTCCAAGTAGCTGGAACTACAGGAACTTGCCACCACGCCCGGCTAATTTTTGATTTATTGTAGAGATGGGGTCTTGCCAAGTTGCCCAGGCGGGTCTCGAACCCGCGGGCTCAGGCAATCCACTCACCTCAGCCTCCCAAGGCATGGGATTACAAGCTGAGCCACCGAGCCCGGCTGGTTTACTTCTTACTGTCAGTGTAATCACTTGGCATCTTGCAAATACAAATTGTTTGTCTGACTGTGTATGTTTCTGTGTGTTTGTGTATTTATTGTAAAATTTTCTTATACCTCAGTGTTTCTAAAATCTTCACTGCACATAAAACAGCAAAAAAACAGAAATGATGAAGAGGGTATTAGAAATAACCATAAATCACAGGGAGAAATATGGTCTAATGACTGAAAATAATAGATTAGGAGACCTGAATTTCTGTTGCTTTTTACATTCAGAAGTTTTTTTTGTTTGTTTGTTTTGCATAGCTGCTTAAGAAACAGGAACAAAGAAAGCAACAACAAAGATTAAATTCTCATATTTTCACTCCACAGACCTCCAGTAGGAAATTCCCAGTGGCAAGACATTTCTTAGATAACTAGTCATTAAAAAGATAATAATCTGCTAGGGATATTATAATCCTTTATATTCCCAAGTTGAAAGAGAGGGAATGCCCAGCACTTTTGCCCCAGGCACTGCTAAACAGGAGTTTTAACTTTTGATAAACATAAAAGATTAAATTCATATCACTCATGGAGAGAAATATAAAAAGATACACCCTCTACCTTTCTCTTATTCAAGGAATCCAGAATTGCTGCATTGGCTAACGATTTTCAATCATGAAGATTCCTGTTCTTTTTGTTTTATGTTTCTTTCTGTCCCCTTTGCCACCAGGTAAAATGTAAATATTAATTGAGAGGGGGGTCACATCTTTAAGGAGAGTTAAATCTTGGTTGATATCAACAAGAGACAGAACGGTGACCAAATTGTTAAGAGAGAAGTTTGTTACAGGCCCAAGAGTACATAACAAGGAAAGAACTTGTGATCTAACTAAAATATAAGGCTCCTGATGAGTCATATTTTTGTGGGAGACAATTTAAGGACTTGATCAAATGTTATAGGCTGCTTGTCTAGATTGACAAGTTGGATAAAATATTGAAGTATAATTACCTGGATACTTGAGAAATGAAAAATAGTGTTGTACAGTAACAGTGAGTTTTTTACTAACTTGATAGACGGCTATATTATGTTGCATGACTTACTTTGAGAATACTTAACATAAAATAGTATTTTCAACTGATAAATAATTGAAAATCACTTTAATGGCTCTATTATCTCATGTCCAGTTATGTAGTAATTAATATTAATCAGTTAACAAAATGAATATGACCTTTGGGGTTATGAATAACTAGGTTCAGATTTTGTTTCTGCAATATGTTGATAGTATCTATCTATCAGGCTATTTAACTCCTTTAGCGTAAATTTTCTCATTTGTGAATTAAATATAATATTTAAGTCTCTACCTCAGTACTATTATGAAGATTAATTATATATAAACATGCAAAATGCCTAAAGTATAATATATATTATGTTCCTCTTAAATGGTATTATAAATACTTTTATATCGTACCGAAACATATCAGAAAGAAAGTGGCCTCTAGATACCTCGTAGAGAAAGAAACTCTTCTTTGATATCTATTGTAAGAGAGAATGAGGGCAACATTTACCATGTTGGGCTTCACATACTTAAACTGAGTACCTCCTTTTTAAACTTTCATTGTACTCATTACTCTTAGGTTGGATCAATAGTCAAAATAAGCATCTTGATAGAGATGATTGAAAGATCTGTTTTGACACATTTCAGGCTACTTGAGCTTTAGAAAAAGCACATTTTTGCATGTATGCAAGATACTGCAAATAATTACTTCACACACAACCAGGAAAATAATTTCACTTACCTAAAGAAAATAAAACAATCAAACAAAGAATGGTGACACTAGGGTCTTCTGATTTAGGAGTGGTCTAGAACTTTAGTAGTTTACTCTTTGAATCCAACTCTATTACTTAGTAGCACAGATGAACCAAAGGCTCTAACAGTAAGACTAGCAGTGAATACATTTAAAAAACTTAAACACCAAAATATTTTTGATAAAGATTCAAATGTTTTAAATTCATTTATGATTAGAATACATTGTATCCGATGTTAATTATGAAGATTGTTGTATTACATCATTCTCGACTCTGGACAAATTAAATTAAAATCAAGATTTGTTTTTACTAGAACAAAGCAGGAATGATCTTAATATAGAAAAGACTATTATTTAGTATAAATACCTTTGAATAATAAAATATTAACTCCAATCATGTTATCATGATTTACATGTGTCCCTCATGTTATTACTTTTAAAATGTGAAAACCTCATGACATTTTCAGTATCTTTAGAAACCCAAGAGACATTGTGCATTTGTGTGCATAGTTTCATCTAAAAGTTGAAGATTTTGTGATTTCTTCTTGTGCATATTTATGAATTTTTATATGCTATAATAGCTATTATCTAGAGAGAAGCTATTTGTTGTTTCTGTTACTAGTGGAAAAATGCTAATTTAGAATTTCCACATAAATAATGTTACTCTTTTTCTCATACTGGTGCTTGACAGCTGTCATCTTGTATTATTTGTAAATTCCAATTAAGTCAACATACATTCTTCACAGTCCTCATGTAGGACAGTGTAATTTAAGGATGTATTTTTAAACTGGTGAGATAATATCTTTTCCCTCTGGCATCAAAGGCAATAAACAGCATGTCTCTAGACAATGCAAATAAGGAGGCATCATTAATTTATACAGTGTAAAACTGTTATCACGTGGCCTAAATATGGCACAATTTTTTTCATATAAATTAGGCTTAATTATTTTTCTAAAATACCTTTTTACCCAAAGTAACAGAGAGGTTATATGCTAGCACAACTTCATTGAAAGCAGAGGGCAAGAATATATCAAGTTATCAGTACCATCTTGGTTGGATCCTATATGTTAGGATCCTAGAGAAAGAGAAAAGAAGACTGTTCACATGCCTTCTCTACAGATGTCTGTTAATTTGTCATTATGCCTGATGTTTTGATTTTGGGAGTCTCCCTCTCTATGTAACCTCTTAAAAATGCAAATATTTCTTGAAAAGATGGAAGAGTATACCTTACACAAAGATGTGAATGAGTCCATCAGTTAGTACATGCTATGATAATGCAGGCTTGAGTACTTTATGTTGGAGAGGACTCTGAAAGAAGGAAACATAAGGAGATGCTGACTAATTTTGCTTCCTTTTTCTCTGTGTATATAAGTCCGGTCATTCAAGACAACACTAGTACTCCCTGCAAGCCAGTCTTCCCTGTCCAGGCTCAAATCTTTGTGCATAGTCAAATAATCTCTTTTATCCCGGTGTCTTCTAGGGTTTTCTTCAATCTTCCCAGAAAAGGGATACCTAAAAGTATTCAAGCAATTTAAGCAACATTAACTGATCTTCCCACTTTGAATTTTAGAACCAAAAATGTTTAATTTTTTAACTTATTTTGAAATTGGAGGGAAAAAAAAGTCTTTGTGAGTGGGTATTAGATATGTCTACTACCTTGAATGTCATGATGGAATCATGGATGTTTGCATATGCCCAAACTCATCAAATTGTACACATTAAATATGTGCAGTTTTTGGCTGTCAGTCACATGGCAATAAATCTTTTTCCAAAAAAGCAAGTTAGGTAGGTAAGTAGGTAGTTATAGAATTATGTGGTATCCATCCCAGAGCTATTTGGGCACTAACAAGGTTTGGTTATGTGGCATCATTTGAGGAACTAGGTTCTCATCTAAGGACATGAACATACAGAAATTCTCATGGAAAACTAAGCTTTAACAACTAGTGGAACCAATCAGAAGTTGAAGAAAAAACTGACAATTAAACAAAAAGAGTCACAAAATAATCATTGCCAGAAAAGCAACAAAACAAATGACTTCCCAAATTTCTAAACCAGGATACAGGAAAAACTTGTTTTTCCTCAACAACGAATTTATACCAAGTCAGAGTCTTAAGATATATATAACGACTCCATGGTTTTTATGTTTATATGTTTTTGTTTTTGTTTACTTTTGGCAGTGAAATGTGCCATGAAAGACACCTATAGTTGCTTTATCATGAAAGGCAAATGCAGACATGAGTGCCATAATTTTGAAAAGCCAATTGGTTTCTGCACACAACTAAATGCCAACTGCTGTATGTAGACGTTTAAAATAAAAGTCAGCATCCCTGAAATGTAAAGCACAGTGAGTACAAGGATTAAAAATAAATGAAACTGAATTAACAACTACTCCTATTTAGTCTGAGTTGTTTTCTTGGTTACTTGGTAGAATCATTTGAGGGACTAGATTCTTGTCTATGGATCTGAACATAGTGGGAGACATCCAACACACAGGGAAGATCTGTGGAAACATTTCATCATTTTTGACAACAATTTTCTACCAGTTGGCTGAAGAATGCTAAATGACACAAAGAAATTCTTATTATTAGGAGTCCTCAAGTCAAAGATATTCAAACTAATAGAAACATATTTCCAAATGAGGGAGAAGTTGAGAGAGAGCAGATGAAAGAAGCAAATAGAATTTTCATCTGGTCATGAATCAAGAGTTCTGATTTACTGCAAACAGAGAGTCATTGCATTAGTTTATTTCTTCACGTTTGTTTGGTTTTTGTATTTGTTCTTTCTAACATAAAGTTTTTTTAAAAGAGGTCATTTCTAGAAGTAAGGCATAGGTGTATAGCATCTGAAACAGGAAACTGGAGAGGTAAGATGAAAGAGGAAGGTATCTTGTAGCTAATATCTAGAGAATAGGAAACAGAATTCGGTGTGATGAGTATAAAAATCACTAAATTACTAAAATGGTTAGGAACTTTATAGTCATAGCATTCTTATAGCTTATACTAGTATATAGCTTTCAAATCACTTTGAGATACAGAAATGTCTTTAGATTTTCACAAAATTTATATAAGGTAATACTATGTCCATGAAACATAGAAGTTAACTTAGGGGCACAGACTTTGCAATCAAATTTCTAGACTTGTAGTTTTGCAGAGCAAGCACTGTGTGAATATTTATTAAATTAACCCAATGTGTTAAATAATGTTTAGAGAGTTTATGAGGTCATACAACCAATTAATAAATTAATTAGAACTACAAAATTAAGCTCTGTCTTACAATGAACACAATAAACTCAATTCTGAACACTTCCTTATTCTGAAATTACTGTAGGGAGCTAGAGGAATGGGGCAAGGTGAATAATGAGTTGAAAGAAGAGGTCATTTCTGAAACTAAAGAGAAGACCTAACAAAATGGGGATAGGCAACCAGGGAGGTTTAATTGCCTATATATTCGCATTTGACAACTATCACAGGTTAATAAGCCTGTGAGTTATACTTCTAATTAAATTGTTCTGGCATTCAAGTTATAGGTGATTAAAGTTTTATTTCTATTCTCTTTTATCATATTTTCTCACAAGCAAAACTTTCCAGATTAATTCTAGCAACTGAGAATTTTATAAGGAGATAGAAATATCTCCTCAAGTTTGTATAATTAGCTTTCAACCCAATTTTTTCTTTGAGTTTATAATCCAAAGTATAAAAACCTTACTCTCCTGTGGCCTATAGCATTAATTCCTAAATCTTTCATAAATAAAGACCACTTTTACTCAAAATGTCATAGTTCTTCCATAAGAGAGTAATTGCAATTGTGGGTTCTAAAGAGTTTAAGGAACTACAGTGTGGCCAGAAAATAATCTACATGTGCACACACATATGAGGGGGAACCAAAAAAACTCAAAATTATCTTTTGGAGTGTGGGCTCTTTGTAGTACACTCAGAATTTGTTTCTCTGGATCACATGGTCAACCAAAGTTTTTATCTGGAAATTTTGAGAAGGTTGCATAACTATTTGCAGAAGAAGCATTCCAAGTTATAGGAAACAGGTAACTGGTTTTTCCATTATGAAAACGCACCTGTCCTTATTGCCTAAGTGTTCAGCAGTTTTTGACTGAAAACAGCATTGCATCTGTGCCCCACCCTCCCTCTTCACCCAGTCTTTCTTACCTTAGCGACACTTTTGTTTGTGTGTTTCACCAGATGAAAAAAGCTCTCAAAGAACTTTACTGATGTGGAAGAGGTGAAACAAAATAAAACAAAAAAATGGCAGAGGCACCAAAAGGCCTCAAACTTGACAAGCAAAAACTGTTTTGAGCAGTAGAAAAAGCATCTCAATAAATTTACTGCATCAAATGGAGAGTACTTTGAAGGTGACTGATGTCTAAATATGTAAGGATAAATACACAACTTTATAAATAAATTTCAGGTTTTTGGGAGTCCCCCCCTTATACACCCATACATATGTGTGTGCATATTGAAAGACAGGTATGTATATATGTGTGTAGATAGATAAATATATACATACACAGATACACGTTAGATTTATTAATTATTTATGCTATAATATTTTGCGCATCTGTACTCACCAACCACTTCCAATCAGCTTCCTACTGGATCCTACCAAACAGGTTGGGAACCACTGACATAGATAATTTTGTAAATTGTACATAAACTCAATACGTCTCAACACCACAGTCACTGGAGTATATGAGTCAAAAATGTTGCTTTCTTAATCCTTATTATAAAATAATTCATATTCACTAAAGTTCATCAGCACTATGTCTTGTTCAACTAATCAGCCAAGGTTACTCTATTCCAGTTCTGATGTAATAATACATGCACATTATCATAAAGTTGGAGAAAGTCACCACTTAACTCAGAAACTGACTACCTTGCTGTGGTTGCTGTGGATCCAGAAAATTCTTGTCATAGTGGTTATTACTAACACTTGATTAACACATCATCTACTTAACCCTAAGACAGCTGCTGAAGAATATCACCAATGACAAAAGTAACAAATTGATATATTAATAACTAGTAGTGATTCTTCTGTTTTAGTCAGATTGTCCCAGCTCTCTCTACCCCAAATAAAATTTTTTTTCTGGACATCTGATTTTTGTTCATTGCTAGTAGAAACTTTAGCCAGTTGCAATAAATATGATTCTCAGATGAAAAAGACATTGAGATTTTAGTCTCTACTCTCTCCAAAGGTCCCAGGTTCCTGTTGTTATCTTTGGCCAGACTATCTTAATCAGTATTTAAGGTCAATTCTTCTTCTTTAAAAAAAGAAAATCAAAATGACAAGATTGCTATTATATTACCCAGAAACATATTCATAGGCCACAATTATGATCATAAGATAGATAAATAAAACAAGGCAAGATACTTTGGTCTTGCCAAATATCCAACCTGGCAATTTATTAAACTATTAGATGACCAGGCTGACAAGTCAGAAGTTGGGAAAACTTGATCTTATAGATCAAGAACTACTATTCCTAGACAATGAGAGATGTAAATAAATAAAAAATATTCACCACATTTAGGGGGAAGAGAAGCCAGAAGTTACCTGAGCCCCTCTTCATCATGAATACTTTAGTTTCACCCTACTTTAGTTTTAACTACTTATAGAGAGTAGGAATATAAACTCTAATTCTCCTTACATATTATGTTTTGCCATTTCCATTTAATCACATTTCAACTTTCATAAAAAATATAAAACTGCAATTGAACATCAAAATGTAATATTAAACTTTTGCTTGCCAAGACAAAAAGAAACAATGATTGTATAGCTCCTATTTTTAAATTTTAAAATAAACATAATTTTTTATCCTTCTAAATTGCATTCAATTTTATAAAAGTGAGAAGTTGAAAGATTGGGTAATTACCATAGAATGAAAGGATACCTTGAAAAATTACAAGTTTGAGAGACAGGGCAATGACGAATCAGAGAGACTTCCTTACGGTTCAGAAATGTATACAGCCGAGGCCTCATTTCACAGCCTATAGGAAGAAAGGACAAGATTAGACTTTGAGTCCCATTTAAGTATTTTAGTCTTCCCTGCCCAGAAGAGTATTTTCTATCTGACAACATCTTTAGTCATCAAGAGTCTTATTTTAGGTGTTGTTCTCTAGGATCTTTTGTTTGTGAGAAGCAGAGAAGACAGAGTTGGGAGGTAAATCTCATCAAGTATTAAAGACTGTTTTGGGGCAGGACTCCAGCTTTCACAACTGGGACTTAAAGTACAGACTGATAGCCAAGTCATTCTTCTTGGTGAGAGTGGGATTAAATTAACTCCAGCAGCTCAATGGTAACTATTCTCAAGTTTGAAAAGCACTCATATTAAATTGCAAGTATATAAGCTTCTCATCTAATGAAAGAAAAAAGTTCATAAAGGAGCTTCAATTGACTTTTTATTTTCCACAGAGTAAAAAGAAAGACTACCATATAGACAAATAAATTCCATAAATCTACATGGAATGTAGAACACTTAGCAGTCACAGGCATAGAGGGGAGCTAATGTGAGACCATTGCTATGATCTGGATTAGAGAGGTAAAGACTTGCTCTAAGGGGGATAGTAGACCAGGTTCGAGATATTCCAGCATTACAAATTTGAGATTTGTACTCAAATCACACTCCAGATATTGAATAACACAAACACTAATACAACTCCAAGGGAAACTCATATGTTATGTTATTAGATTATGTTTCCACTTTTTATGTTTACTTGGAATTGTATAAGAGGTAGATATCCTCCTTGAAGCAGGCAGAAAAAAGAGCTTTTGACTTTGTCTCACTTTACTGATACTTCATAGTTTACAAGGGTAAAGGTGAAGCCACAGACTATATGATTTTTATGTGAACTTGGCCACTTTAAGAACTGAGTATAAAAGAGGCCCTAAAACCTTGCTTTAAACATTTTAGAAATTTTCTATTGTCCTCAGGATATAATATAGGTTCCTTCATCAGGTTCAAAAGATCAAGTCTTCATCTTGTATTCTTAAGCTCAGTTATACTCCATTTTTTTTCATAGCTACATGTTGTCAATTGCTTCTAAACCTTTGCATATGTAGTTTTCTCTCCCTAGGGGATTCTTTGCCTTTCATGACTGGGTTAACCAATTTTCCAAGACTTATCTTAAGAACCATCACCTAGGAGAAAAATTTATGAATCCTCCCTGCCAAGTGACTCACCTAATTATTCTATAACATCACTTTATCACTCAGAAGTGTAGTTGCCTATTTAGGTATCCATACTCTTGAGTGTTCCTTTAGGCTATAAGCTTCATAAAGATTAAGATGCAGTTTTCTTATTTACTGTATTATTCTCAATACTTAAGATAGTGTCTCTCTTCTATAATAATTTCTCAGTTCAACT
The DNA here is from genome assembly GCF_000164805.1 of Carlito syrichta. NCBI lineage: Eukaryota > Metazoa > Chordata > Mammalia > Primates > Tarsiidae > Carlito > Carlito syrichta. The sequence goes on along the minus strand of NW_007252261.1, from coordinate 109,969 downwards.
ATATGAGATAAATAAATAAAAGAGAGAGTGTGACATATTGTGAGAGGGAAAAATAATGGCAAAAAACTGTAAACGTAACATTTACTCCAAGTTTCAAATGCCAAATACATCTCCAGGTTCCAAGTTACCAACAATGATTCAACTCTTTTTTACAGCCTCTTGCTATATGCAAAGGAGGCAATTGCTTCCTCGGCAAGAATATGAACAAACTCAAGTGTCTAATCAAGATATGAATATTATTATCTTGCCTCCTGGTATATCTTCTCTACAGAGAGAGTGTGACCATATGTGAAAGGTAACAAACTTATTGAGAAAGAAAGAAAAAAATAAACATTTTTTATGATCATAGCTCATGTACTTTCTCAACATTTCAATGAATAAAATCACACCCACCAACAGTGAACTGTAATACCTCTCTGCATATGTGTTGAGAACTTAAGCATTAATTAAAGAACTGCTATTTTCATTTTGTTCCGAAAGCAGTGGGAAGTAGTGATTAAGTAGCTAGAGGTTTCTCTAGGTAAGAGATTTCTGTAGCAGTAGGTAAGTCAGAAACGTGGGAAATGGTATATAGTAGTGAATTTTTCATGTTTTAAAATCAGATTGCCTAGGTTTGAATCCTAGCTTTACTATATTGTTAGCTATGGGAACTGCACAAAAATCATCACGAGTCCGCTAAGCCTCAGAGTTCTATCCATAAAATAAGAATAGCTCTTGCTGCATGTTTGGTATGAAGGTTAAATGAGAGAATCCAAATAAAATTTATATGCAGCATTTGGTATATAATAAATGTGGTCAGTAATGCTAATATACGGGTCATAAATATTACTATAATTACATCAATAATACTATGATTTCATGTTCTAAACTTGGTTTGGTATAAATTGTATGTGTGTGTACGTGTGTGTGTGTGTGTATTCAGAGGTCACGTTGTGCTAACAAGAATCCAATTCACCTGCAGAAGATAAAAAAGAGTGAAATATCTTCAAATGTGGATAGGTTTGAAACATCTCAAGAAAGATTTCCTAAGGCAAGAAAACTACCCTGGGATAATTCAACCTTTCAGTTTCTGCTTTGTTTCTTGTCTATGACCTGGGGAAGAAGATAAGCTAGGACTAGCACAAGCTGCTCGGATGACCCAGAAGCATTAGACAACTTGGCATAGTAGTAAAAAGTTTATGAATTGTATAAGACAAGGATAACTTAGTTATAAAACTCAAAGCCACACAATTTTGACTATGAGGTACTAGTTGCTTCCTAAATCATAATTTCTCTGCCTCTTAGAGAAGAAAGGACAATAAACCGAAAATAAAAACTACTATAGTAACTGTGTCTATATATACAAATCTTTAAAATATGTTCACTTCTTCCTTTATTTTTTTCTTCTTAAAACTCAAAGTAATAAGTAATTTAAAAAACTCAAAGCATTGTCCGATACTTCACTGAAGGCTGTGGGTCAAACTCTGTACTCCTTTTCTCTCCACATGCTTATAGCTATTTGGAGTTAGGGATATGGAATGCCATATAATAGAAAGAGCACTTTGCTACTAGCTTGCTCTTATCAAATAATTGTTCTGTTACATTAAAGATATTAAACGCTGTCTCTGTATGCTAGGCTTCTTATCTCCAAAATGAGTGGACTGCCTGGATAAAGTATTTTCCAGACCTAAAACCCTATGATGCTGTAGAACAGATTCTCACATCTCCCCATGTATAAGCAAGAAGTGAGAATGGAGGTAAAGATGTTTAAACTAAAGTAGAAAGCAAAGTAGAACAACTACAGAACAGAATAGGTAATGAAAGTGTGATAGAGAATAGTATTTTGTTACAGATTCTAATGGACCTACAGAAAAAAAGGATTTAATTAGAGATTCTAAGTGTAGAAGTGGGAATGAGTTTGAGAACTATTGTAATACCTAATGTTAAATGAACACATCTATATGCCAAGAGCTATGTTCATAATCTTACTTTGTCCTCACTTTGAAGTTAGCTTTATTATTATCTTCCACAAATATATGAATTAAAGCTTAATGACATTAGTATTTCAACCAATATCATATAACTAATAAATGGTAAAACTTGAACTAAAATCTATTTCTAGATGTTTGGAGTAAAGTAACATAGAGAGAGATAGAAAAAGAAAGGAAAAATAAGAGAAGGATGTGCAATACGATAAGCCCACTGATTTAAGTTAACTGTGTCTATAAACCTTTGTATATGCATTATACCTGGTAAAAACCTGCTGTTGATTAGGCACTCAAGAAAGAGTTGTGGGTTGGCTCTTTCTAGCACACACACACACACAGACAGAGATGAGAGAGAGAGAGAGAGAAAGAGGAGCTTACAAAGAAGAACTAAATAACATTTAAATTTTTCATAACTAATGACTCTAACACTAACCATAGAATTCATTTAAGAGACCCAGGTGTTCCAGTACGCTTAGTTCAATAGCTGTACAAAATGCGTCTTTCATGTTCTTTGGACATTGGCATATAAATAGACTAATCAGGGACAGAAAATTCTTTGTAAGGAGTTAATGGTCCAGGTCTCATGCTCAGGTATTTTCCAAACAGCATTTAAGATTAAAAGATATTGCACTTTTCTTTAAAAAAAATTCCATATTTCCATTTGGTTCTTGAATTCTTTGTAATATATTTATGCCAAGTAGTTACCCAACTTGCCCTTGAATAAACACAGAAACAGTAAATTTACAACTCCCTAGAGCAACTAATTTCAGTTTTAGATAGCTGATCTGTGGACCATCTTCCTCGTGATCAGCATAAGTCACTCTCTTTGTGGCTTTCATATCCTTGTTAAACACTTTGGGGTCATATTTAATTAGTTTAATTCCATTTTCCACACACATTCAACCTTCAAATTTTTGAAGACATCGCTGAGGTCCCTCATTATATTATTTTAATTTTTTTTAGTTTTGCTAAACATTCCCATTTTCTTTCTCATGTTGATGTGGTTTTACATACTCATACAATTCTGACACTGCCATATAAAAATTGCTACAGGATTTTCACAGTATTTCATTTTCTTTTCTAGAACCAAATGCAGGATTCAGGTGGTGTTCAACTAGTGGCAAAACATCTCTCTCATTTTAAGATATTTTCATTCATTCCTGCAGTCTAACCTAACTATCACAATCAAAAGTGTGTCTCTTTCTAGGGACAGTTATGTACTCTAGTTTCATCAGGTTAGCAAAACTAACATTTTTTTTTCTCATTTTTTTCTTCCAGACACTACAGAGCTCAGAGCTAAGGCAAACTGTTGTATCTTTTCTAAAAACTGTATCTGTTTCAGACATAAATTCTGCTCATATACATGCTGTGAATTGTTTTCTTGAAATATATATGTATAATATGTATGTGTTACAGTCTGGTATATTTGAGAACTGTGCATGTTTTCTAATGCCTAGTTGTTCTAAATGTTTGGTAAAGCTTATTAACTCAGATTTAGACACCTACCACTATCTGGCAATTACATCACTCTAAGAAGTTCAAAGTACTTCTACCTGCCACTGATGTGAACTATTTCAGCTAATGATTGATTTGATAAAGTTCATATCACTCAGGTTATCTTTCTTCTACCTAATGTCGGCTTTCTTCCTTTATAACTTCCCACACTTTCTCTTCTTTTCTGGCTTGGTGAAACTTTTGATAGCCATCAATAGTGCTCAAAACAAAAGAAAGTAAAGACTGCTGTAGAGCAGAGAGGGCATTGTGTATTTAACTGATTTGACTTCAGGGAAGACTGGAGAGCAACTTACTTCTCGTGGATCAGATTTGGTAAAGAACTGGAATGAGTGTGTTTGGTGGAGCCATCCCCAATCTATAGCAAAAGCATAGATGTGTTTATATACAGTTAAACCGTGTTTATATATCACATTGTACGATAGTAGACATGAGGTCATAACTTTTCCAGTGAGTTAAAAATAGTCCTGACATGTTTTTTAATTTCTATATCAGAATAATTTAGGAATCAACCTCTAGAGAAGTTACCTTTGTCTTTTCCTTGAGCACTCTTCTCCATGCCTACTAAAATCACATTTTCCTAGCTCTCTGAAGAAGCAAGTTAGTTATAGCTTCAAGATCATACTGAAAGTTAATCATATTGAAATATAATTCCAGAAAATAAAAATAACACAATATCTAATTCAAGCAGTCACAGATAGGACAAATGGAAAAACTAGAAATGTTCAAATGCTAATTTTGCAGTCTCATGCATTTGGAAGAGGATAGTAAAAGTTTAGGATTCTTCAAGGTAATTTTTGTTCATATCAACTCTTCTACAGGGGAAGGAAATGAAGTAGAATAGAAAGAGTAGTTGACACCTTAATTATTCAGGACCTGTGCTTTAAGAAATTTTCTCTCAAACCATATTGGTAAACATATGCAAGTGACAAATCATTTACCCCTTTGGCTCTCCATTTTCCCGTCCATAAAATAAAGAGTTAAATCCAGTTACTTAGGCAGTTCTAATTCTAAAATGTATAATTCTAAGAAAGTCATTCCAAAAGACAATTCTGTAACAACTTTGACATGTGCATTTAATCTCTGTAGTTTCTGAGATGTACGTTTTTAGGGGTGCCTGGAAATGTAGATGAATTATTGCAAGTACTAATATGGTTTAGTGCATGTAAAAATAAATAGTTTTTTCAGTAATTGAACTGTTAATTCCTCGAGATTATCAAGGGCCTTTCACAATTATCAATAAAGGGATTTTATTCACACATTTATTAGGTTAAAATTGTTTTGATTACCCCATAGGGGGTAGTCTCTAAATTACCTGAGGCCATGGACTCTATTATTCACATTACTATATTCCAAGTGACTTCCCTATATACTAGCCACTCAATAAAGGGCTGCCACATTAAATCTTATAAAGACCCATCATTCTAAAATTCAGACCTCTTTACTAAAAGCAAAAGCAGAAAAATAATTTTCTACGTTGCTACAACTGAAATCAATTTTATACATATATCTGAATTTTCTACTTTAGATATTTCATTTGGCTAATAAATTGATACTGAACTGACTGAGTGTCTACCAAGTTCAAAGTGCTAAGATGAAATAAAGGTAAAATAACACATGGTGTTTCCCTCTGAGAAGTTCAAAAAAAACAAATAATGATTTTTTTAAAAAATAGGAAAATGATTGCATAAAAAGTCTTGTTAAATTTTTTTTAAAAATCCAAAGGACCTAAAACAATGGCAATACTCATATCTGCTGTAAAAACACTCTAATTTTCTATAGTATCAGTATTGTGGAGTTACGTGTCCCAAGTCTAATATATGGAAGCTAAGGAGAAGACATAACTCAATATTCCAAGCTTATCAGGAGTACAGCAAGACATTTAGACAGGTAGAAATGCAAGATTAGCGTGCTACAGAAATGGAAAGGTGGCAGAGCCCGTATTTGGGGATAGCTGAACTAGAGTGAAATGCCCTACATATAATTTAGAAAGACATTTCTGTATGTAGAAAATAAGTTAATATTGGCTGAAGAATAAAACAATAGCATCGTATGAATAATATAAGCTGTAGGGATTAGGGTTTGTCATAAACCACACTATTAGGTGAGATCAGGTAAGAAATCTTTGGACAGAAAAACATGTGTTTATGCCACTCCCCACTGCCAGTTCAAACGATATGCAGTTATATGATAATTAAGAATTTTTGTGAAATATGGAATTCATGCCTCCTACCTATAGCTTCTATTGTAGCAAGACACAGTTTGGCAGACAGTATATGGCAAGTAATAGTTGGGTAAGGGTATGCAGAATCTCCTATATTGTTCATTATCATCTAGTTCCTTACCTTGGTATCATGGGACATGACTTTATGTGGCTGTGTTCAGTTTATGATGGTCCACTGAGGGAAACTTTATTTGGTTTGTATGTATTTCTGTCTGCATGTCATATTTGGACAAGCTTTGTCTAAACCAACTTTCTGTATCAGATATTTTTTCAAAATCTTATTTGAAGCTCTCTCTCACATTTCTAGTAAAGTCTCATCCTTATAACAACCTACAAAGACCTACATGATATGCTTTGCATACACAAGGCCATTACTCTCCCATTTACCACTTCTCTTCCAATCATGCTGGCTAATCATTGAATTTTAACACAATTCGTTTTAGTGATTTTTCTCTAACTGTTCATTCTAGTTGGAAAGTAATGCCTAAGAAGATGGTTGGCTAACACCCTCACTTCCTCAGGTCATTGCTCAAATTTTTGCTTCTCAATTAGGTCTTTGCTAGTCAGCCTATTTATTGTTATAATCTGCTGTCCACAACATCACCAAGTGTCCCTCAGTCTTCAATCACACTCTACAATTTACTATTTGTTATTTATTTGCTAGCTGCTTCTACTAGTATACAAATTCCTTGAACAGAAGTATTTGTCTACTTTGTTTCAAGAAGCCTCAGCAAATTTCAGTAAATTATTCCCCCTATCTCCACTTCGAACAATGCAAAATATAGCTAAATTCTATGAAAACACCAAGCATCATAAAATACAAACGTTCAGAAAAGAATAAGAGAGTAAAAAAGTATTAAAAGGTTCAGATACTAGGCAGTTTTTTAAAACCCCAACAGTTACTGCATAAAACTGAAAATTTAAAGATTGTGTAACACTGGAAAATCTAAAGATGTAATTTATTTGAACAAAACAAAGAAGTATAGCAATCCTCTTCATTATTTTGCTAACTACACACCAGATCCCCACAACCACATCCTTACCCAATCTTCCTATGTATCCTTGATAGATTGATCTTCTGAAAATTCCCATTATTGCTTTGTTTATTCTCTTTGAACTAGCATTACAGTGCATGATTGCAATTCTTTATTTTTCCTTTTTACTCTTTTTTACTATGTCCCATGGCCACTTGACCTCTTCCAAGGATGTTTGTGATTTTTAGAATGCCATGTATTCAGAACCTAGTTCTTTCTCTTTGTTCTCTTCCTCAACTGTGGACCATTAGTGATATTTTTCAAGTTCAAGCTCTGCTTTTCCAACTTCCTGAGATATTGTAAAGAAAATTACATCCAGGTGTGGTAACTCACACCTGTAATCCCAGAGTTTGGGGAGGTCAAGGTGGAAGTACAGCAAGAGTCCAGGAGTTCGAGACCAGCCTGTGCAAAATAGTGAGGTCCCATCTATAAAATAAATAAATTAGCCAGACCTGATGGCACACACCTGTAGTCCCAGCTACACAGGAGGCTAAGGCAGGTATTCTGGGTTGCAGTGGGCTATATCAATCGAGTGTCTATACTAAATTCAGCATCCGTATGGTAATCTCCCAGGAGTAGGGAACTACCTAGCTGCCTAAGGAGGAGTATATCGGCCCAGGATGGAAATGGAGCAGGTCAAACTCTAGTACCAAGCAGTGGTGGGATCACACTTGTGAATAGCCACTGTACTCCAGCCTGGGTAACATAGTATGACCCTATCACTTATAAAAGTAAAAATTAGACCGGGCTCAGTGACTCAACCTGTAATCCTAGCAATCTGGGACACCAAGGGGAATGGATTGCCCGAGCCCACGGTTTTGAAACCAGCCTGAGCAACTTGATGAGACCTCATCTTTACAATAAATCAAAAATTAGCCGGACTTGGTAGTGTGTGCCTGTAGTTCCAGCTACTTGTACGGTTGAGAAGGAGCAGGATCGCCAGAGCCCAGCAGGTCAAGCTGGGGTAGCCATGAGTGTGCCACTACACGCCAGCCTGGGCGATGGAATGAGACTCCAACTCAAAAAAAAGAAAGAAAGTAAAAATTGAAAGAAAAAGAAGGATTAAAGTTTACTTCATGTTTTTCAGCATTAGATAGAGATTGGATAAGTGATGAGACTAAGTACAGTACTGTAGAGGATCTAAAGAAGAGTCTCTTTTCAAGAAAATGTGATGATATCATCTTTGGATTAAATTATTCAGTTTTATTTATTCTTACATAGGAAAGTCCTTGAGTAGTATTGTAAGATATGTATATCAGGCGAGAGGTTATGAATGGCAACAAAATTTGGAAATCATTCATTTAGGGATAATGAGACATTGAAGAGGTGAATCCATCAACTGTGCCAGGGGCAGAGTGATGGAGACACTCAGAAAGAGGGCAAAAGAAGGAGTAGGGAAAAGGAAAAGTGCACCAGAAGAACACAGTTATAGATGCTAATGCAGTTAGTTTGCAAAGAAACTCCGTTTATATGTCAGGAAACCCTGGAAGGAAATTTCAAGAAGGACTGGATGTATCCCTTTTTTAAAAAGTATCATTAATATGATAACTGAAAAGAGAATTTTAAATTTACAGAAAGATAGTAATTGCCTATTATATATTAAATGCAAAGCAGAAATTATTTTGAGGATTACATACAGAAAAACAAATTAGAAAAATACCGGATTTCTTTTGTGAATGAGTGCAAAAATATTATTTTTACTATTTATCTTAAAATAAAATCTCTTAATAACTTGACTATTACACTAAAAAGAAGCCATTGGTTAGAAAAACAAGCAACAGGTTTCTATAATTTTCATATTTTAAAAAACGGATAATTTTCAATTCTATAATTTTCTCCTGTATGTTAATCACTTGAGTTTTAGGGGAAAAGATTTTACTAAAATTAGTTTTATCTTAAAAAAATTAAAATGAGCAATGTTTTCCTATCATATATGTAATAAAATTCGTTTATAAAACCTCTCTTCAGTTTTATTTTTTAATTGGAAAGAAAATTAAATTGGGAAACAAATTACCAAAAAACAAATGATTCTTACGTGTGGGAGAAGATTGTCTTTATATCTAAAATAGCAACTGATTAAGCAGCCTACAAAACAGAAAAGATAGCCTTTCAGTCTAGTCTTAAGGATGAGAGTCCAGAAGAATGGACTGACACTAGAAATGAGATTCCAGCTGTGAAGTTCTATGGATAAGAAACTCCTTTTTGTTTCTTAATTACAGTAGGCCTGGTAGAGATGTAACCAGAGCTCCGTCTGGTGTCACAGGGAAGGTTCGCAGCAGCAACATTTGTCTTTCCCCGATACAACAGACTAGAACCTGCGACCTATGCACAAGTCATAACAGGTCTTCAGATCAGAGTTATGGTGTCTGGACGTGTGTGTATGCACACCCACACACACACGCATGCACTCTTTATTTCTTACTACAGTTTACAAATTTGCATATGTAAAATTATATGAAAACAATTTTAAATAATACTACATTATGATTATGATTATACCTTGCTTCAAAAATACTTCATATTTTAGGAAAGGGACAATGGTCAATGCATGTCGGGCTTAATAGTTTTGATTTTCACCATGTCATCTATATTCTGTGATTACATCTAACTTCCAGGCGAAAACAATGTTGATTATGTCGGCACCTGTGATAGACCTAGTCTGCCTCTTCTATCAAGGGGAAGATATACCACAAATACCCTATCTATTTCCAGTGCAGCTCTATAACTACTGGCAATATATTTCAACCACTCTCTTGTCAGTATTTTCAATCACCTTGTCCAATAAACTCTGAAAATCTCTAGCTTTGGGTTGATTCAATTCCCGGTGGCTGCAAAAATAGACCATATTTTAGGAAAGGAGCAGTGGCCAACACATGATGTGTATGCGTGCTCTGTTGCTGCATGCTGCTGAGGAAGATGTCTTATCCCTGATCATTCTGCAGCCATCATTCAAACCATCTCTGCCTAGCTTCCTTTTCACTATCTAATATGGGACCTCAAACTTTTGCTACATTTCTCAGGGTCTCAAACCCCCCTCACTCCACTACTGCTTCCACCACTTTGCAAGAAAACACAAAGATCGACCAAACATGGCTATTCTAGTCATACTGCTGAGCTGTTGCATTCAATCTTTGTCCTCTTAGTACTGCCTTTCTTATTGTCTCAGACAGGGAGAGAATTCTCCTGCCTGAGATAAGCCCACTGCCTCTAAAAAATTCAATCCCCTAGTTCTCTTCTGACATCTCAACAATTATTTCTCCTTTCCCTTTCCTTTGATTTCCTCTTCTCAACCTATGAACCCATTTTAATTCTTCCTGTTTTCTAAAATTTATTCCTTAATCCTGTATTTTCATCTAATCCCTTTCCTACCTGTCTTTCTCAAAGAAATAGAGCATTTTAAGTGTTTTATCCAGATGAGGAATCCACTTTCTTAACTTTCATTTACTTCTTTTCTTAATGCTACTATCTCCTGGTTCTCTTCCTGATAATATATATGGCCTTGTTGACTTTTTTATTGATGTTTCTTCCTTACACATATACTAAAAATTTATTATTTCTAAATTCTCTGTTGTAGATCCTTGAGAGACATAGTTCTCCATCTCATAGGACCAGCCTCAAGCAGTCATGCTGCGTTTCAACTCCCATCTCCCATTATCAACGTTTTTGTCTACAATGTGTTCTCTCTTTCCCATTTTTGATAAAACATTCATGAACATCAAGAAGAAAGAATCCTGTGGTAGCCCATGCCTGTTTTCTGGGAATTGTCTGAGCTAGGAGACAAAGGGTTCAACCAGGAAAGAGATCCAAGTATATATATATATGTAGGTATCCTTTGCTTATCTCAGTGCCTACAACATAACAAATTGCCAAGTAAATATTTGTTGAATGAGTGAGGTGGATTAAGTAACGTTTGTACTTGGTATAAAAGTTGGTTGAAAATCTGACAAACATGATTTTGAGTTACTATTTCAGTCCTATTATGTGATCTTGGTAAGTTATTTAATTCTTAAGATTCTCTTTTCTTGGACGGGTGTGGTGGCTCACACCTGCAATCCCAGCACTTTGGGAGGCGGAAGCAAGAAGATTGCCTGGGTCTAAAGGTTTCAGATGAGCCTGGGCAATTTGATGAGAACTGCTCTGTACAATAAAAGAAAAATTTAGCTAAATGTGGCAACTGTAGTCTAGGTTACTTGCAAAGGTTAGGCTGAAGCATTGCCAGAGCCCAGGATCGTGCTGTTGCACTCCAGAGTAAAATTCCAACTCAATAAATAAATAATCCTTTCTTACGTATGTGAGGAATACAAAAAGATAATAAATACTAATAAATTGCTCTGAGTTTTAAATTTTACAATTCATGCAAATCTACTCGTACTAGATTTTGTATATATTAAGTCCTTAATCATTTTAAATATTTATTTTTGTTTCATTTTTTTGTGACTATTGGACTTAGTTTTAGTCTTGATTATTGTTCAAGTGGTAGATATGCTGGTTTTAAAAGCCCAAACAGATTTTCAATGAAAAATAGCAACCCCTGCTCCACCATTACTCATTTCTAAATTCCATGACCCACAGTATTTTTATTGTTTGTTCTGTTATTTACCTCTATATTTCTAGAGAATATATATTATTTTTAATTTAATATTCAATGTTATGAACTCTGGGAGGATTTAGTACTCCAAACAATGTCATCACCCATTCATTTACTTGTTATCCTCTCAAAAAAAAGTTATTTCATAGTTTCTTAAATTTTATTCTTCAGTTTTCTTCAACCTTTTTCTATATCCTTTCAAATTCTAACTCTGTAAGTCTTTTATGACTTTTTTTCTTGTAGCTGGAGTCTCACTCTGTTGTCCAGACTGGAGTGCAGTGGCACACTCTTAGCTTTGCAGCTTCAACCTGTTGGACTCAGGTGAGCCTCCTGCTTTATCCTTTAAATAGGCTAATTTTTTTTTAATTGTAGAGACGAGGTTTTGCCAAGTTGCTCAGACTGATCTAGAACTGCTGAACTCAGGCAATCCTCTCACATGGCCTTCCAAAGTGCTGGGATTACAGAGTGAGCCAATCTACTTGGCAATGAAAAGGGCTAAGACTTTCAGTATGCGAGAACACTGAATTAGATAATTTTTTAGAATATGATTCTTTTATTCTTAAAAATTAAACCTATTTGAGTTTTGGGCTTCTTTTCAAATAAAAACTAATTAAAAAATGCCATTAAGAATGCAATGATTACCTGTAGTATGTTTTCTGATGAGACATCACATATTTCTTTTTAGCATTTTACTTTTTATTTTGGAAAAAAAACAACCATACATAAAGTTATAAGAGTATGATGAATTTCTAAATATCCCTCACTTTTCACTAAATCTACTATATATACTTTTTCTCTCTTTCACTTTCTCTCAATAGAGGTACATTGTATATATACATGCATACATACACTATATACATACTGTATGTATATATATATATTCAGTCAATAGGTAAATGCATATATGTGGGTATGTATTTACCTATTGACTGAATCACTTGAGAGTCAGTTGTAGATCTAATGACCCTTCACCTGTAAATATTTAAGCATAGATCCCCATAGAACAAAGACGTGTTACATAGTCATAGCACATTTATAAAATTAAAAACATTTAAAATTGATCCAATACTATTTTCTAACATAAAATTCATATTCAAATGTTACCAGTTGTTTCAATATCTTTTACAGCAATTTTCATTGACAAGGATCCAATACTAAATCATACGTTGCATTAGTTTTCATGTCTCTTTATTCTGCTTTAACATGACATTGTTCCTAAATATTTTTTGCCTTTCTTGACACTGCCATATTTGAAAGAATATTTCAAAATTATTAAAAATAGTTGTTTTATGGAGTTTTCCTCAATTTCTCTCATTTCTTTCTGAGGAGTATTTCGTTATTTGAATATTTAATTTTGGGCAGCAATACTACTTAAATAATACTAAGCCCTCTCTAGTGCATCCCACCAAGAAACACATAATGTCAGTTTGCCCCATCATTTGGGTCCTCCAGATTTTTCTTGTGTATGAGATTTTTTTCCCACTTTTCTTTCTTCCTTTAAAATAGAGAAAACAAACATATAACTGATCTTCCTTTGGAAATACAGGATAAATGAAGAAAAGCAACAGGCATCATTCAGGGATGTCAGAAGCCTAGCTTTCAGTATAGTCAGTTTTTCTGGATTGATTATAAATTCTCATACTGAATATAAAAGATTTGTGTTTAGAGTGAAAATAAGATAAGGGAAACTCATTATAGTAAGTTTAATGGTTTATGTGCCAAACTGCTAAACTTGGGGTTTTCTTAAAGAAGTTTGTTCCCTGTGTTGTCAAAAAGTTATATACATAGCTTGTTTAAGCAAAGAGCCTTCATATAAGTATGGTGTCTTCTATTTGTTGCTTAAAAAACAGGTATGACTTTTCCCTCTATAGCCCGCAGTGAAAGGCACTATGACTGACAGCTACTCTTAAAGATGTGCACATATTTCTTTCTTGAGAGTCTCTTTTCAAGGAATTGCCACATAATTTTAATACAATTTAATCAGAAAGGGATTCTCTGGGTTGACTTCATTATACATTCACACATTCAATCACACCAACATCACTTTTCAAATATCATCTCTTACAAATGGATGCTGTTAACTTTCTCAACAGTAAAGGCAGGCATGTGATTTCTACCCACTGGTGGAGACTTAATAAATCACCCAACATATTACAGTTTCACGCCAAGTTAGCACCTTCATCAAAGAATGAAATTAGCAGAGCAAATCCTGGCTAATTGTGAGAGATGCTAATTACCCACTCACCCTGTAAAATAAGGCATGAGTGATGTGTAGTGAGCCCTGCACAAAGTCATGAACACTTGGAAATGCAACACTTAAATAAAGCCTAAAACTGCTTATGCAGAGAGAAATGGAGACCAGATAGCGAGCAAAAATATACAGCTAGTAAAAGGGGGAATACTGCAGGAATTTTTTTTAAAAATCTCATTTTAAAATAGTAAGTAGCAAGGCTAGATGGGACTTAGATGACTTTGGGGATTCATTATGGAGACTTTACTTCTAGGTCTCCAATGCAAAGCCCCACATGATCATTACTGGGAACAAGTTCTCACTGGGTAATAGCTGTTCACAGCTGGGCATGGGATAGCAATAAAAGAAATGATCTCTGTTCAGATAATCCTGGAGGGAAGGGGGTCCACGTTACAGGCTGGCAGTAATTAGCTCCCCTGCTGGTGGTCTCTGCAGAGAATCTAGTAGCCAAACAGGTCACAGAATGTGAATCCTGAACAGGCATTTCGGAGACTGCCAGATCCTTCTGATCTTGGCAAAGATGAGCTGGTGGAGGTGTGATGGGAGAAATTAGCCCTGCCACTGTCAATCTGGTACCCAGTCTTTAGGTGGGAGACTCTTTTCCCTGAACTTGTCAGTTTGTCACCTTTGTGCAGCATGAAGCGCACATCAAGAGGAGAAGTATGTCCATTTCTAATAATGCTGTTTAGATGTGATTTTAAAAAAAACAACTGTGCTACAATATGTACTACATTTCTCTACTCTTTCCAGCTCCTCTGAAGAGCTGAGCAATCACTTAAAATGTCAGTACTACCAAAATGCAACCAAATAAGTAAAATCAGCACTCTTTCAGTTTGCCTCTCAGGTCCTACATAATAAATTTGCTTATGAAAGGCAATTATCACTTTACATTCAATGTATGGTTTGTTCAAGCCACAAAAGCAATTATACCATTTACAATTGCAAAGATAACCCAGAAAAAGGTCTTGTATTGTGGTTAATTTGTGTAATGATGCAAAGGTGATACATTATCAAATCCCCAGAGAGGCAATATGGGAATTCCCCAAAAGATGAGTTTTGTGGCAAAATTTAAGTCAATATCAATGGGGGGGGGGGGAATGAAGAGAAAGGAATAGAGAAAAAGAAAGGAAAAAAGAAAGAGAAAAGAAAAAGGACAAACAATATTCAACAATTTCCAAGTTATCTTTTTTTTATTAATCAATATTTTTTATTTGGGTATTGTGGGGTACAGTTAAGGGTTAGGTATACAAATATGTTTCATTCAGGCACCCTTGTTGATAACAGAAAAAAATGATTTAATAATAAAAATGTGTTTGCAGCATCACATAGAATTTCTATATAATCTGCTTAATTACAGGAAAATAAAACAGAAATCTTCTGTTTTTTAAGTGTTTTTAAATTTTATTAATCAGAAATAACAAGAAATTCATGGTAAGTTAAAGGTGCCTGCTCACTACATTCCACGACTATTGTTTCCAGAATGGTTTAAATGTTCTGATCTATTGTTATATACTGAGGTCAGTTGTTGAAACAGATTTCAAGCCTGAACGTTTGCTTACCAGCAGAAAAAAAAAAAAAATCACACAAGTGCTAATAAAAATATAGAAAAGATCCCTTCATCTATTATCTTGCATAAAAATTTAATTTGAGCACTTAATAATGAGGCAGGGATAGTTAACATAGAAATTAATGCAGGAATAGTTAATATAGTTTAGAAGTAGTTAAGCAGGTTTCTTAAGGAAGCTCTAAATTAAAATAGGATAACCTTTCAGACATCTTTCTTATTTGTTAAGAACCTTTTCCTACTGGCCAGACATTTCAGACCTGATCACCTTGCAGGTTGGAATGTGAAATTACCAGCATAGTAAATCACAGAAATAATAGAGAATTGCTCAAAACACAGACATGATGTCTTAACAAAAGCTCAAATCTAGTTAGACAGTAACTTTCATTATTTAGAAGGTCCTTGTAACCTTAAGTAATAAGCGATAGTAATCAAAACTTATGAGATACCTACAGCCCTCCACTCTCAGCTCATGGTTTGGTTTGCTTAATTTTCATCGTAAAAGTTTACAAAGCTTTTTGTCAAAGGCAAGCATGTGACCTTTCTCTTAAGGCATTCATACTTCTCGAGTGTGCCCTATCCTTTCTCACAAGTTCTTTCTTACACTATATTTTGGACTTGCTCTGAAATTCATTTCTGTGGTGAACTCACAAAACCCACAGAGCAGTACAAGACACCCCACACAACATCAATAATATAGAAATGAAGATTACGCTCTCCTTTATGTTTTGTCTGTTTTTCTCTATAACACTAGAAAAAAAAATAGTTTTTAAATTGTAATTCCTTTGAAATAAATGAAAGCTTTATCTACATACCTCAACATTCAAGACACACTCTTTACATTCTACGCGAACTGAACTTTCTCTCTAAAATGACCTGTGCTTTATTATTTTATTTTTTAATTTTTGTATTTCTTTTTTAATTTTTTTAATTTTAAAGATGTAGGCTACAATTCAGGATTAGGTATACAGGTGGTCATCGTACAGGTAAAGTTTGGGCCTCCTTTTGGTCCCCACATAGCCTAGTTTGAGATCAGGTACTCTTACAGATGTGTTCTCCCTGCTATTCCTACCCCAGTAGTCTCCTGACACTGCCAATTCCTTTCTTAAAGTATTATGGTAATTGTTCAGCGTCTGCTTATGAGTGAGAACATATGGTACTCTACTCTTTGTTTCTGTGATAGATCACTGAGTATGATAAATCCATTCAAGTTGCTGCAAAGTCCATGTTTACCCTTCTTTATGGCTGCATAATATTCCATTGTGTGTATATATATATACCACATTTTTTATACAGTCCAGTTTTGATAGGCAATATGCTTGGCTCCATGTTTTTGTTAGTGTGAATAGTGCTTCAAAGAGGTTGAACTAGTTTGCATTCCCACCAGCAGTGTAGAAGTGTTCCTTTTTCTCTGCATCCTCGCCAGCATCTGTTGTTGAGTGTTTTATTAATGATGGCCTAAAATTACCTGTGTTTTATAAACTGTTATGCTGTCAATATTTTACTGTATTGAAAACTTTACCTCCCCAAATTTTCCACTTGTTAAAATGTTCCTTTTGTTTTTGTTTTTGTTTTGAGTTGGAGTCTCACTCTGTCGCCCAGACTGGAGTGCAGTGGCCGCTCCCGGCCACCGCAGCCTCGACCTGCTGGGCTCCGGCGATCCTTCCACTTCAGACTTCCGAGTAGCCGGAATTACAGGCGTGCGCTACCACGCCCGGCTAATTTTTTGATTTTATTGTAGAGATGAGGTCTCGCTGCCCAGGCGGGTCTCGAACCCGCGGGCTCAGGCAATCCGCTCACCTCAGCCTCCCAAAGCATGAGATTACAGGCTGAGCCACCGAGCCTGGCTTACTCTTTATTTTCAAAGAATTAGTCACTTCTATATTTTAATTGAAGCTTTGTTGTTTCTCTGTTTCTTTAGCCTCTTGTAAAGATTTTTACCCTGGAAGTTTAAAGTTTGTCAACACCACAATGCCTCACAAGTAGTGGGTACTAAACATTGTAGAATAAACATGCTCTGTGAATTTATTGAGATTAATCTTATATCAAAAAAGCATCTCAGTATTTTTACAAACACTATGATGTGCTTGTTGATTATAAAAAGAAACTCAAAACGATAAAACATAAAGTAAGGATGGTGGAATCATGGATATCAGGACAGAATGGTGATTGATCATCAATTACAGTGACTTCATTTTGTAAGTGAGGAAAAAAAAGGCTCAGAAAAGGTGAAAAAATTGAAATTATGCAGATGGTAAACGGCAAACCAAGGACTTGAATCTGAGTTTTTATATTTAATTCAGAATTTTTTTTGGCTGTCTCAAATTTAAAATGATGTATTATTTCTAAAAGTCAAAGATCCTGGAGAAGAAAGCATAAGATCAAAAGTCAATTCACATGGCATTCTAATTTTCAATGGGAGTCTTTATGACAAAGTTTTAGGTACATACACACACAGACTCAGGCACACAGATACATACTCCTTGCACAGATACTTCAAGACCATCAGAATTCAGTGTGAGTGAGAGATTTCCAAATTAATAAAAGGGGAGGTATTGTCAGCTTCTGGTTATAAGTTAAATGGAATTTTTTATTTTTAGGGTTTTTTTATACAAACTCCAAGAAACTTGCTTACTATACTTTCTTCCCATTCCCTATTTGGCAAGGTCATGGTAAAATTTAATTCATCATTCTTAATTTCTCTTTTGAGGCCTTCCTGAAATGAATCTCTCTTCTCTTTGGGGCCAGTTTGGTCTACATAAGATACAGGAATCAAGTCGTCAATTCCTCAGTCAAGTTTGTCTAAAAGTAAATAAATATAAATACAAGTTGTCCAACACTTTAATAAATGTAAATACAAGTTGTCCAACACTTTAATATATGAGATTTTAGTCATCTAAGTACTAAATTTATTGCTGAGATCTAGACACATAATGCCTTTCATGCTTTTTTTCACAGTGCAAATGAAACCTGATCATATTTGGACTCTGAGGGCTTTACTTGGCATCTCAGTCACCTAAAGATATTGTAGAAGAAACCAATACATAGATTTCTTCTATCATTCCAACCCTAACATTCCCCACAAAAACAAACAAACATAAAAGAATAACTGAAGACTCTTTACAAGCCCACTTTTTCTTAAGGAAGAAATGAGATTCTGCATTAGGCAATGTTGATGCTACTGATTCATGAACCACCCTTTAAATAACAATGCTATAGGACTTGAGACTAGTAATTTCACATAACAGAAATATATGTAAGTCTTCCTTGAGAATTAACAAGCCTCCCTTAGTCATCCTTAGGTACCTTTTGGTGCAACTTCCTAAGCACACACCAACATATAACTCTTTCTTCAACCATTTTGAATTTCTTCTATCTACAAGTAATTACATTAGCATAACTTAGCTATGCAAAGATGAATATGATAATTGTGTATCTTGATAATCTTTATTCACGTGGTCAAAAGGAATCTAAAGCTAAAATCAAACAGTTTCAAATTTTAAAAAAATCAAAATTTTAAAAGTATTTTTCACTTTACTGTAGAGAATTTCTTGCTAGTTAAAATCCAGCTATTCTTCTTATTATAATTGAAAGGTCACTGTAAAATTCTTACTATCAGAATACACTATTAGACACTTTTCATGTAGGTCAATGTTTTTTATGGTGTTTTGTTTTGCTTTCTTGATATATATGAATAGGGATTTAATTCCTATTTTCTGCAATAAAATTTGGTCCTTCAGGTTGACATTTATACCTCACATCTACTAGAAGAGTCAATCTTCAGTGCCCAAATACAAGTTAAAAATCAAATTTTTTATAAAGGAACTCAGTAGTAAAAGAAATGGTTATATTTATATATTTATTATTAAACATATATAGGTAATTAATATAATGTATATTATTAGTATATTAATAGTACATAGTATGTATTAATATAATTAAGTATAGTGGATGTAATATAATTAAATATATTAAAATTAAATGTATAAATTTAAATGTATATATAGCAATTAATTTCTATGAGCACATTTCGATATCAAAACACTTTAGTGATATTCCACTATACATAAAATGGGATTACATATATACTTATAGCAAATATTTGAGTGCTTTAAAGCATCAGAAATTGTCTTAAGGAATTTTTTGTTTTTTAAAGGTTTTGTTTTGTTTTGTTTGAGTCAAAATTTCATTCTGTTGCCCAGGTTGGAGTGTAGTGGCACGCTCATGACCACCACAACCTCCACCTGCTGGGCTTAGGTGATCCTTCTGCCTCAGTCTTCCAAGTAGCTGGAACTACAGGCATGTGCCACAATGCCTGACTAATTTTTTTAAATTGATTGTATAGAAGAGATTTTACCATGGGCTCAGGCAATCCTCTTGCCTCCACCTCCCAAAGTGCTTGGATTATAGGCATGAGCCACCATGCCCGGCTGTCCTAAGGAATTTATGTCATTTTCTTATCAAGCTTGACAACAATCTATGTGAAAGGCAATACTATCCCAGTTTGCTGATAAGGCAACTAATGGAGAGAGAGGCTAAAAATTCTGCTAATGGCCAACCAGTTAATATTGTGTTTAGAGTCAATATTAGAACTCTAACAACCAGATTCCAAATCCCATATCCTACATGCTGTGATTTATCACTTGTTTGTTTCTAGACAAGTTCGGGTGAGCTCCGAATCTTGTGGATGGGTAATGTCATGAGACACATGCTTAGGTTTCCAGACAGGTGAGAATCTAAATTATTAAAAATCAAACACTGTCTAAACAAATATAACAACATTAAGATTAATGGAGCATAAAGATAGGATTTAAGAATACACATAAAGAATGCAAGAATAGATAGTCTATATGCCAAACGAGTAGATATTTTAAAAATGCTAAAAGAGTTATCTGAAGAAAGCTATTAGTTAACAATTTTGTTTAGACTCTTTACGTCAGAGATGGATTGAGTTGAATGATGGACAGGTAGCAATTAGAAAAATATATGTGGGTGGTAGAGAAGGGTGAAGGTGTCAAGAATCGTGAATTCCAAGAATTAAATGTAAAATCATTGGCACTCATGGTATGTTTCCATGAAAAATCTGTTGATCAAGCTGGATTGTAAAATTTTTAGTAGTAGAGATATTTGCTTTATGTTCTTCATAATATCTCAGAATACAATAAGTTCTCATAAAATTTTTATGAATATATTATTAAACCCATTAGAATGGTAAGAATTAAAAATATTCCTTTACAAAATCTTTTTTTTAATGTTGATAGTTTTAATACTCCTTAAATTTTTTTTTAAAAGGCCCTTTGCTTTCATGTTGGAAGGCACATTGTGTGTGTGTCATATCATCACTTATTTCCCTCAGTCTACCAGGCGCACCCCTCAGGAAGTCAGGCTGTCACATGCATGAATTCATACTTTCTCATGTAGAACTGTTGTTTTGCCTGAGATATGTTAGGGGTGGCACACACTTTGCTTTGAAGTTAAAAAATTATACAATCTTACAACCTTTTTTAATATCATGATTTCTTTGTCCTCCAAAAAAAAAAAAAAAATGCCATTGCAACATGCAATAAAACAATAGCAAATATTACCTAAACTACAATTTTAATATGAAAATGAGATAGCAAAATATATCCCTGTGGTGCTATACAGAAGATATTATATTAAAAGTAAGAATGTCAACTATAATCTGTGATAAGTTTTGTAATTGATCACTGAATAATTATTTACAATGTTGCTGAAATATCTGTCTTGACAGAATATTATAAATTTTAATATAGCAGATTGTACCAGATTTGGCCAGTGCCTTAATTACTCTTTATTTATGTTTTTTTTTTTTCTTTTTCATTTATTGTAAAAACTGAATACTCACATAAATTCCAAAGTTATCTGACTATATATTTTCTCTGGGTAGCTATGGCAAATACTTAGTGATACAATTGAAAATATAATTTGGGGAATTAGGTAGAAGGATGAAATAACTTCCTACTAATCATAATTATTATTCAACATAAATATAGCTGTAAAAGAGAAAACATTTTATCTACCATTCATAGCTGGCCTTCAGCCTGCCTCTGCTCTCCTTCTACCTTACACAAACTAAAAATGCTGTGTATTTGGCTCCTAGAAGACACTGGTGGTAATTTGTAGATCTCCTTGTGATTTCTGGTTCTGACAAGAACCAGAACAGCAGCAGTAGTGTCCTTCTCACCATCAGTATCCCTGTCAGGGAAAGAAGGGTGCCAGCAGGGAGCAGTCTGCTCAGGCCTCTCTTGGCACCAGCCATCCTGGTGCTGACAGCTTCTTGGCTCACTGAACATTTCAACACTCACCACACAATCCAGACCCCGAGGGCCTAACTGGGCTACACCTACATTTTCCTTCTGATTTAGCATTAAATAGAGTCATGTATGCATAAAATAATTTAACACGTCTTATAGACATTTAAGCTACTACAATGCATATACTCTTTAATATAAAAATACTATTTCAATAATCATCTGACAAATAACTTTTTTCCTTGAAATGCTGCCTGGATGGAGTAGCAGTGGTGCACTAGGCATGGCAGATGCAACTGTAAGTAATCAGACTTGGGCAGATCATAAACTAAGATCCATGCCTATTTCAAGTACGTGACTATAAGGGTTTTAGGTATTGGAGACCTAGATACATAGCAAGTTTACTTAATTTTCAAATAGATGCTTGAGACACAGCCTTCTCTTTTTTGTTCCAGCTTTGATCTTCACAAGGCAGCTCATAACAATGTAGGCCCTTCAGAGCATTCATAGGTTAAGGGCTGTTAGTCTGTGTCAAAGAAAGATTCTTCGTTGACTCACTAAGCCTGGACACTTAATCTTAATGCTTTGTATTTTTCTGCCAAGGAGATTTAGGGTTGCACTTAGAGATATTCAAATATGGAGCTGTTTAGTAAATAATAACCCTGTGAGATCCCAGGCTTTTGCATGGCAAAATCATCTGTCATTCATTCAACCTTGAAGGAGCTAAAGACTCCTTCTCCAACTAAAGGGTAAAACACTTGAATAACTACATGTAGTTACTATGTATGTATGTGTGTGTATGTATATCTATCTATCTATCTATCTGTCTATCTATCTATCTATCTATCTATCTATCTAGGTTCTGAGTTCAGTAATGTGCTCTTTTGCTACATCTGACAGGCCTTGATACATATCCAACTGATTTTGTTTCCGAGCCTTCTGTTTATTTTGGAATGCTAGTTATATTTTTTGAGGAACTTATTCAGTCTTTTTAAAATTTCGTTTCAGATTACTCTTTTGTTTCTGTTATGTGAAGAGTGCTGTCTTGGGATTCTTCCATGACATTAATATATTTTATGGTAACCATATTTTAGGATGGAACTTATTGGCTGGCTGGTTGTTTAATCTTCAGGCTCACTTCTCCATATTTGTTTGGTCTGTGCTTGCTTTTCTAGACCCCAGATTTCTCAGGTGAGAATTAGTTCTTATGTTTCTGATTCTGTATTGTTGTGTAAAGAAAATATAACCAATACATTTTTAGAATTATTATGTAACTTGACCCAGGCTCTAGTTGAGGGATTGTCACTGCACTTCCCTGATACTCTTCAGATACTGCTCATTATAGGCTACATTACCTAGCCAGAGTCAAAGCTGTTTCCACATACTCTTTACAAATAGATGGTCTCTACCCTGATCCCTCATGGTGGGTGGGGCACTGATAGGGCCACTTCCCCTGGGAGTTGAACTCAAGAGATGCTAATCATTTCCAGTAGTGAAATCCAATAAGCTTGTTTCTTCAAGTGGCTATTTTGTTTGTTTTCATTACGTTTCTGTTCCTCACATAAATTTAATCTGTTTTGAGGCATGAGCATGTTTTTATAAATATGTACTAATAATGTTTTGCCTGCCATGCTGTGTGTTTTGAGTATGGGGATACAGTGTGAACTAACTGTAACATATTTAACAGAAGACCTCCCCAAAGCGCTTTTTAAAATTTATATTTTATGTGACATTGGACAGCTTCACAATAAGTTATGTCTTTTACAAAGTCCAAAGATAAGGAGTAATATAGACTCTATTAGTTCACCAAAAAAGTATAAGATATTTATCTGAGCATGAGGTTTCTGGATTCAAGTGTGGAGAGCACAGAAAGTTAATTTTTAAGATTGATAACAGTATTTTTACAGTTGAGAGAGAGAATGACCATAGTTTAAGAGACTTTGAGCTTCGAATATGTAATTCTTGGGTATATATTTTATCAACAAACATGCTAAGAATTTTATCAACTAAGTGCAATTAACTTTATCCTCTAAAATATCTTGCTTTACAAAATATTTTACTCCATATAACAGTTCACCCTATAAAAGTATTTTAAAGAATCATCAGTTTATATTTAACACAAAAGATTGAATTTTTAAAAAGGTAATTTACATTAAAATACATTATTCTTCAAGTGAAAAAATAAGTCTAACTTAGTAATATTAACATTCATAAAAAGCAATAGCTTGAGTCATATTACTTGCTAGTTTATTCAATTTAAAATAGCAGAAGCCAAGTGAGAAATTAAATAAGCCATTCAGTAACATGTAAAATGGTTTCCTCGTTGGAAATAATTCATTTTTTATACTTATATATTAATTTTATTAGTGCTAGAAGTATTATATAAGCCAAAATTTCACCATGACCAAATTCTCAAAATTGTTGATGCTAGTTTCCCAATGAGAATGTGGTGATGTACAGAAAACTAAATTTGAATCATTATTTTAGGTAACCAGCAAATATTTTACGGCATCTGCTCTGTATAAAACATAGCTAAGTTTTAACAAAAAGTAAGCCACATTTTTTGCTATAGTAGTCATTTGTATTTTTATCTACACAGCATCCTTTTCTTTGAGGGTTTTTTAAAATTCCACATAGCATCTGCTATATAAACTTTTAACGAGTAGAGCAACTCTCACATGAAACAAATTGTTTTTATATATGTAATCCAGTGGTAAAAATTTGCCCAGCACCCAATAGATCCTTGCTGAATTTAAGTCACTAGAGTAAACCCACATCATTATGAGTTACTGCATTTTAGGGAATATCAGCATTCTATTTTAGTACGTTCAACCACTGAGTCCTCACTGCTCCCTTTGCTCTCCACTCTTTAACTTTTATGTTCTACCCTGAACAACTCCTTGGGAACGTGTGGGTAACTTAAAGATATACACTTTGTGTGTTTGGTGGATCATATGACATCCACCATCATGTAAAGGTAGTGTCCTTCCAAGATTGACTCTGACAGAAAAAAGCCACAGCAATTTTATGTGTTAATCTTTCTTCTAGTCCTCTGAGTCCTCTTTTTCTCTTTTAAGACATCTTCTCAGAGTACAGTCGTCTTCAATAGCCAACAAAATGCTATTGTAGTTCCCAGTTCTATCCAATGTTCAGTTTGCTCTCAATTTTCTTTGCTTGTTTAAAACGAAAACAGATTTTATAAAGGGAAATTATGCTAAATTTTCCAACTATATCTTTATTAAAAGCCCTTTCTACCAAGATTTACATGTCCATATTCAGTTTAATCTCCGTACTTCAACTATTTCAAACTTTTATATATCAGGAAAGCTGATTACTGCTTTGGGTTTTGTAAGTGAGGGTAATAAGAATAAAAGCGATCTTTAAGTTGACAATAGTAGCATTTTGTTGACTACTGACGACTACTCTACTTTGAGTAGATGTCTCAAAGGAGACAAAAGAAGACTCAGAAGTTGGACTGAATTCATTTCCAAATGCATCACAAGATTATATCTTCTTTTAATTATTCATCTTTCTCAGTTATCACTTCTAATAAATACTTTCTATCCCCAAATTCTTACTAATTTATTACCCTGCCATTTCTCTTTTTTCTAGTTGCCATGCTGAAGAAAATGAGTCAAAATTACGTGCAAATGTGTCACTACAGTAACCAAATTTCAAATTCTCTCTTGAGAAATAATGTGACTTGATGAGTACATTAATAGTAAAAATTCAAATTAAAGAACAGTAAGTGCTTTCTGTTCAATCAAATGTACAAAATGATGTAAAATGATGATGCAGCCTCACGTGATCAATCTGGCCACTCTTGATTACCAACATCACTACTGAAGGATTAAATATCTCAAGTATTATAGTGTTTTATAAAGTGACTATATAATGAAAGGGTAAATTTTGTTAGATAGAAAAAATTTAGCATGTTTTCAGTGAACATAATAAACCATGCATCTCTTGTTTTTTTGTATTTAGTTTACACATCAATTCCTTTTTTATTAACTGTAAACATTAGGTCTTTGACCTCCATCAAAGTGTTGGGTGTCTAGCCTGAAAAATGTTTACTATTGAGAAATACAAATCTATAAGATCAGTGTTATGCAGAAAAAGACCATGAGCAGAAAAATTGAGGGAAAAAAACTACTGGGTTTGAATTCTATCTCAAGAATTTCACAGCTCTGCGATCCTGGGTAAGTATTTAAACTCCTTGTCATTTGTAAAGTATAGAGTTGTTATAAGAATAAACAACCATAACTAAGGAAATAATTAATTTCCATCTAAGAATTTGTGGCTCAGCCTGTAATCCCAGGACTTTGGGAGACCGAGGCGAGTGGATGGCCTGAGCCCTTGAGTTCGAAACAGCTGAGCGCGGTAGCCTGCGTCTGTAGTTCCGGCTACTTAGAAGGCTGAGACAGAAGGATCGTTGGAGAACAAAACATCGACGCTGGTGTGGTACTGAGTGTGTGTGCCACTGCACTCCAGCCTGGGTGAAGGAATGAGACTCCAGATCAAAAAAAAGACTAGCTGAGGATCTAGCACCAAAAGAAACACAATGATAGATTGTACCATATTCATTATTATTCCCATAAAAATTACTCAGTGTTTCCTATTTATCTAACCCTTTAATCAAAGCTCAAGTACTGAGATATTCTAAATATATACTTTGCTCACAAAACATTTTGCTAGACTGTTACATATTCAAGACCAGAGGGCAAAACTTTAACTGTAGGTATGCTTATGAAGAGAGATCTTAACTCTAAATGTAAACAAGTGAGTCTTCATCTTACCATCTAAATTTATACATGGTACAAGAAGAGGCAAATGCATGTTAGAAAGTCGGTAATTAGGCAAATCCCTCTGAACGTACAGAAGAAAGCTTGGTTAGTGAAGAGAAGAATTAAAGTCATTTTTTTATAACTTTCTTAAAAACAAATCTGCAATGTCATTTTGGGACTGTCTACTTATTAAATGTGAATATATTCGTTTCAATCCTTTTGCAATTTTGAGACAAGTATCTACACATTTATAAGCAAAAAATTGATGTGTTAAAATGGTAAATTAAATCTGTTTTGAATACATTAAAAAAAACCTTATCTTTAAGGAAAGGTGTTTCAGAATTAGTTCCTCTAAAATAAGTGGGTTTTCTATAACCATGCTTGTATGCCTATAAGCAAAAGATAATTAGAAACAAGTTCTAGGTTAACTGGTCATAATAATAGCATAGATCCCCATAGGCATGAAGAGACTATGACAAATTACAAGTTGAATATCCTTCTGTCTAGAATAAACTTCACCTTCACCAAGTATGATGGCTCCTCTTGGACTATAAATCCTCTGAAGAGGCAGTTTACACATAACACAGGTGTTAAACACAGCCTGGTCCTTTGGGTATTTACCTTTAGGATCGGATATGCTCATTAGCCTAAGAAGAGAACAGAAGCCTTGGCTGCTATGTGTTAGTGAGGAAAAAAAAGATTTTTAGGAAGGTATTCTAGCTCCAGTCAAGTTTAACATGCTTTGGCTTCTATTACTCTAAGGACTGCCAAGTCTAGTGGGCGATATGACCTGCCACTGTGTCATCACCTCACATCTGCTAGATGCTGACAATAACCCATTTTGGGGCTAAGTATCCTGACAAATAGCACTTCCTCGTGATTTATTTTTGGCATATCTTCAAGTGCTCATGAACACTGCCAGAAAAATATCAGCTGTTCCTATAGGAATTCTTAGATGGAAATTAATTATTTCCTTAGTTATGGTTATTGTGTATTGACAGAAGGTAACGAAGCAGGAAATTTTTCAGGCCAAAAAATTCTAGTGGTTGAATATATGTAAAACACTAACCATGATTTCATAATGTACTCTTGAAATCATAAGACAAGAAATACTCAGAAGAATTACAACAAAAATAAGAGGCAACAGAAAAAATGCTCTTGCATGACTGTGTATTATGTAGAAAGTTTATAATATTTTAAATAGAGAGTGAGTGCTTTGTTATATTCTTTATCTAGACATTGAATAAAACAGAATTCTGGCGACATTTTGCTATTATGAGTTGTGATGTGCCTGAAACCTTATTCTTAAAGAGAAAAGGTAACAGAAACTTCTGGTCTCTAATTTGGCCAGTTCAATTGTTCAAATTTTAAAATCAGGAATATAAAATATGACTACTTTTTGTGAGAATCAGAATAATTTTCACATATTTCACATAATTTTCACATATAAAATAGAGTCATATAAATGTCAGAATTCATTCTTTAAAAATCTGTTATTTGAGAACTGTTTATAAAGGAAGAATTCTTTAAAAACTAAATTAGATTGTCAAAGGTTGAATTATATTAGCTAACCTATCTGTAAAATTGAGTTGACTGTTTCCCCTTAACTTAAAATTCCAAGAATTATATTTATCTTTGAGGTCAAATTAAGATTTATATCATGACAATCCTTTCTTGAAATCAAAACACAATTTTGTTGTTGATCGTGTATATCTGAATGACAGTGGAGCTCATCAAATATTTCATCTGCTTCCCCATATCTCTCACCTTTTCCCCTGCTGTTAGTGAAGCCACAAAACATCTCTAACCATTAAACTGTGAGCAAATAATATATGAGTTGCCTCTGATCTACAAATAAAGATAAACCAGAAAGCAATACCATAGCCCTTTCTCTCAAAACCATAGTGATCCAAGAGCCCTCATACTCCAAATTATGAACCTAAATTATTACTTTAGTTGCTGTGTGTGTGTGTGTGTGTGTGTGTGTGTGTGTGTGTGTTTCATTTAACATGCTCAGGTATCCTGTGGGGCAATATTGCCATATTCATTTTATAAATTAGAAAACTGAGGATAAAGTCGGTTAAGTCACTGGCATGATGTACATAGTGGTTAAGAATATTTGCCCTGAAATCAGACAGAAAATCATACAAGTCTTATCTCTACTACTTATCCTCATGTGATCTTGGCTTTTTTATTTAGTGTCTTAAAGTCTCAGATCCTTTAGTCAGGAAAAGGAGAATTGTTACAGTACCTCCTTGTAGAATTATAGTGAAAATTAGGTTACAAAATACATGTTGTCGAGCTCTTAGCATGTTGTAGACAATCGATATGATTACAAACACACAAGCTTTTGATATCTTTTGTTATTTAACATTTTAATGATTAAATCAGGAGTCATGGAACATCTGTTTTAAGGTGGGGCATTTTCATATTACAGAGACACAAGTGCAAATAAATTTGCCAGCATGACACAAAAATATAAGTTCCTTACCTGGATAGCATTCTTTCTATAGTTCTTTTTGTTTTAATGTGGGCAATAAACTTTACCACTCTTATCCTAAAATTAAAGCATTGCAGCATGATAACTTCTGGGTTCCATAGCAAGTTATTTAGAAAATGTTTGGTTTTTATCCCTTTGCCAATTTTAAAATGAACACATTTTGAGGCAGGAAGATGGAGGTATGAGAGGCATCTCATTGTTAAGATGATTTAAATCTCAGAAAGTCTTTAAACAATTTGTTCCTGAGAATTAGATGAATGATAAAGATGATTTTCTGAAATGATTTCTAAAACTGCAAATTGCCTGAGTATATCTTTCAATGTTTTTTTAACTTCCTCAAATTCTTTCGCATATGACTATTTTTTCTCTTTTTTTAGGATCACCTCTGTCATGCCCTAGTTTAATTTTTATTAAACTATTACCAATTTCCCAAATATTTATGTTCACTTATCCCCCATGTTATGGTCTTTACGCTTCTTGGCTATGATAAAATTTCCCATTATGGGCTTAAAAATTATTGTTTCCTAGTATGGGAATAAAACCCATTTAAGAACAGAGCCATTTTCAGGGACAAGGAGATGAGTTATTTGGAAGATGTACCTTCTTACTCCGTAGACAAAGGCCCAGCAGAGACAAATGGATCGGAGAGATGAATAATAAAGAGAAAGAGCATTTGAACACCTGGACCTGGCCATCTATGAAGTTGAAATCATTCCATCTGAACGCTCATATATATAACTTTAAAATATTGTTTTCATTTGCAACTGTACTTATAAAATAAAATATTGCATTTATGAAATGAGTACAGTTGCAGATCAAAAATGTATTTTGCTATATTTGTATATAAATATCCATATGTAAATAAAATATTATATTATACATATATAATGATATATATACATATGCTCCTGATATTCTAGGAGCAGAGTGGAGGATGAGAACATATTTTATAATTTTTTAATTTTTCTCTATATATCCTTAGGATGGAAACTTAATTTAGTGTGCACAAAATTTCCTAGAGACGCTTGGTAATGACAGATTTATGGCTTTACTCCTAGAATTTCTGATTTAATGGTTTTAGGACAGAATCCAGGGATTTTTATTTTTCAAGCAATACCCTATGTGTCTCTTATGCATCTGAAGGTTTCATACCATAAGCAAAACCAGCAATAAGGATTAAGAAATTATATGTTTTGGTAGTGCTTGAAAAACATTAATCGTAATGCCTGATGCAAATATTAGATTTTCTTCTTATATCTGTAAGTATAGACCCAATGAATACTATTTGTTTCACTCAGATTAGTGAAAATATGAAATGAATGACTGCATTCTTATGGAAGCATCATCCTATTCAATAATCATCAATTGTCTTTACCCAACACTCAGTACCAATGCATACTAACAAATGATCATTGAAATTAATGGTCTCATATTGTACTAGGCTCAGGACAGCTGTTCCAGAATCTTCTAACATGAACTTATAATACTTCTCACTGCTGATGGCTGCCATGGCCTATGCTATTGCACCATCTGCTCAGCTCTCACTCACCAGCAGCTGCTATTCTTGCTTTGGCACCATCTGCCTGGCTATCTCTGTATCCCATCTGTACTACTCAATTGGCAGTGCTAAAATTACAACACATTTCATTCTCTATTCCTAAACAGAGGAATTCCTGAGTCATTTCTCCTTTTAGATTTAGGGAAGCCCTTTGTGGAACATCTATAGAGCTCACTTTAAAAATCTCTCCCTTATCACAATTAAAAATTTCACACTATTAATGATTCCTTTTAATCTAGGGGGAACTCTATCTTGATTGACATGGTAGAGGTACAGAGCTTTACACATGCAATAAATAAATAGTGATACTTGTTGTTTAGATAATGCCTTTCCTTTTTAAAAACTTGTTGTGTATTAAAAAAGGGATCAAACTCTTAGAGATTTTAGCAATCTAGATGTATAAACCAATCTGGTGACTATAAGTTTGTCATATATTTGGTCAACAAAGCATGTATGAAAAAGTATTATATTCTACCAATGAAAAATATAAGCTTAACATACATGAATTTATAACCTAGGGTGAAAAATATAAATGCATATAAATGATTAAAATATAAGACCTAACATGAATGATTGAAAGTCCTTTTTTAGAAGAGTTAAACTTTCCCCATCACCACTATCCTTCAATGTCTTCCTTTACTTACACACATAGATAACGCCTTCCCTGAAGAAAATAGGAGGGTTATAATTTGGATAAATGAAACAAGAAGAGCTTTGAAATTAGATTTAAAAAATGAAGAACAAGCCAATTACAGGGCAAAAAAAGAACATTTACTACATGATCATCTCTACATGCTGAATCAGAATTATCAACTCTAACCTTCCACTCTGCTTCTTGAATACCAGAAGCCAGGTCAGTAACTCTCCCCTAACTTAAAGGATTTTTGGGGGGGAGTTGGGGAGCAAGGGACTCTACGTTTTGGAATTTAAGGTGCTTAAACAATTTTTTAAAGAGAAAAACATCATTTTTATACAACTATAATATGAACATGTGTCAAACATGTCAAATAAAAGGCAAACCCAGATTTAGTAAACCCAGACTTACTTGAAAGAATTATTGAAAAGAAGGAAAAAGGCTAAGATAATGGGAGAGAGAGACCAGAACTAAGTCTGAACTCAATTATGCTGAAGCAGAAGGCTATTGGGTTTTTAAAGCCTGGTGTGAGCTAGTGGGAAAGTATCCAAAAATGTTCTGGGCAGTAACAGGGCATCCGCATTTGCTAATTGGCTCTATCCAAAGAAAAAATAAACTTCTCATATCTTTATGACAAGAGGTAGTTTTACAACTTGGAGTAAGTTACCTGTAAAAGTTAGATTCCTATTCTCCCACAGAAACTGGAAAATAAGGTTGCTTCATCCTGGTAAGGCAGGAGACTTTTGCTATGTAGGAGCAAGCCCATGAGAACTGAGCAAACTTTATAAAAAGTTTAATATGGTCATGGCTTCTATTCAGACTTAGCTAAAATAGAATTGTGTTGTACTTCTATATATGTTAATTGCGATATAGACTTTCATACTCTATAAAAATACTGATACTCTGTGATAAAATAATTCTATATCTCTTTGAGAAAAAAATGACATACATATTTCTGTTACTGCTGCCACTCAAGTAGTCTCCATGTATATATATATATATATATGTATATATATATATATGTACTCCAGTCTTGGAGACAGACTGAGACTCCTACTCAAAGTTTTTCTCCCAGAGAGGAGTGCGGTGACTCGATCATGGCTTGCCACAGCCTTGAATTCTTGGGTTGAAGGGATACACCCTCCTCAGCCTCCAGAGTAGTTGAAACTACAGGCATGCGCCACCACACCCAGCTTCTACTAACAATATTAACAGTTAACTTTTAACCAAAATAAGCGAGGTACAGTGGCTCACACCTGTAATCCCAGCACTTTGAAAGGCCGAGACAGATGGATTGTTTGAGCCCCGGAGTTCAAGCTGAGGCAAAATAGCAAGATCTCATCGCTACAAAAAAATTAAAAAAAAAAAATAGCTGAGCATGGTGATGCACACCTGTAGTCCCAGCTTCTCATAACGCTGAGGTGGAAGGATTGGCTAACACCAGAAGGCCGATGCTGAAGGAAAGCCTGTGCCTAAGGTCGAGGCTGCCATGAACTATGATCGTTGTGATCATGCCACTGCACTCCCAGCCCAGGTAACAGAGTGAGACCCCGACTCAAAAACTTTTAACCAAAATAACCTAACATATTGCACAGAGAAAAAAATATGACAAATAGATAAATGAGACTTGACCGTCACGTGCAAATATTAACTAGTACATGTAATTGAAAATGTTTAATTTTATCTGAGCATGGTGTTCCCAGAAAACAGTAACAATCACATGCACATGTATCCCAAAGAAGTGTCCGATAATCTGTAATGCTACTACCAAAAACTGTAGAATTGTTAAAAATTACTAAAAACTAATAAAGATGTTCATTTGTAGTTAGTCAAATAAACATTGATGAGTTTGTAAAATGAAATTATTATCCAAAAATGAAAATATAAACAGTATAAAGCAACATAAATAAATTTTACAAATGTAATATTGATCCAAAGAAACAAGGCATAAAGATAAATACTATGTTACTTCACTCATATAGAATTTAAAAGCATCCACAAAGAACCTATGCCATTAGGAAGAAGAATATAAGAAAGAGTTCTTAAGTGCTAGTAAGGTCTACATCTTGACCTTGGTGGCTATGTGTTATATTATTATCTTAGGGCTGCCAGAGCAAATTATCACATACTAGGTAAATTACAACAGAAACTTTTTCTCCTCACAGTTCTGGAGGCCAGGCCTCTGAAATCGAGATGTCAGTAGTGCCATGCTCCTTCTGAAAGTTCTTTTACTTGACATCAGTTTTTCTTGGCTGTTGGGTGCACAGCTCCAATCTTTTCTCTGTGTCTGTGTCTTCTCCTCTTTTATAAAGACTTGCCATTGAACTTAAGGTCCATCCAGATATTGATGATAACATCTCAAAATCCTTTGCTTAATTACATTTTTAAGGACTCTTTTTCTGAATAAGGCCACAGTTTCCAGGGATTAGGATGTGGCCTTTTCTTTTTGAGGCCACCATTCAACTAGCTACATGTAGGTATGTTCATTTTGTAAATATTCATTGAACTGTATATTTATGATTGTGTACTTTTCTCTTTATGATTCTACTTCATTAAAAAAAATTAAATGATGAATCCCTTACATTTTATAAGCTTTCCAATTATACAAATCTCATTTGATTTGGCATATATTGGACATTGTAATTGGGAGATGATATTTTTCCTTATGATTCCCAAAGTTTTAGCCATAGACTACCAGAAAATCTACAAGCAGATTTACAATATAACATACATGTACATTATGTTCAGTAGAGAAATTTTTAAAATAGGCTCACAAAAATTAATACTGCAGGAATCAACAGAAAAAAAGAATTACCATACAAATAAAAATGATATTCCTGAACATAATAGTATAATATTTTTGAAAATATTTTTGCATTTTGACAGTGATATTTTAATGTACTCAGTTTTAAATAGATGCATCAACTAGCTTCCCCCAAACACACACACTTCAGAACACTAGCATAGAAAAGGCAACAGTGAAATCCCTTGTTTTGTGTGAGTGTAAATATAAGCACAAATATGAGAACATGAATAAGAATATCAAATCAAAAACTGGACAGATAAGGAGACTTCCTGAAGCAGAGAGCCTTATCAATAAGCTAACCCAAGTATATGCCACCAAGTACTTATTATGTTTTTATGACCATAAAATGTACCAAACACTTTGTAACTTGTTTTGTGGTATACAGATTGAGCATCCCTCATATGAAGTTCTGAAATCTAAATTGCTTCAAAATCTGAAACTTTTGGAAGTTTCAAGTGGAACATTCCATTTCTGACCTCATATGATAGGTCACAATGAAAACACAGGCACACAACAAATTATTCAGCATTCTTAATAGAAAAATAAAACTCTTCCAGCCCTAATGTATGTTTTCTGTGCATGCCCAGATTCCCTAATACAAGCGTGCCCACAAAGGGTAACAAAATGTCATGTGTGAAGGTTGAATGCACCAACAACAGATTACCCAAAATGTCCTACATGGGGGCAAAACCCACATATATTAATCATTGTGGTTGTTTGCTTATTCTCTATTTGTAGTTTAAAGATATTGTTGAAATTTTTAAAGATCTGTTAGATATCCCTAGGAATAACCATGATAAGAAAAATAAAGTATTTATGTTTACCTGTAACACAGAAAATTCAAGCTGTTGGAGAAACTGGACATCAGTTTAAGTGTGAAATGTGTTACAGAAGACTATGATGTTGGAATGACCACCATACATAAACTGTAGAAACAGAAAGATAAACAGTGGATGTTTTATGCTGAAAATGATTAACATAAGTTACTGAAAAACAATTTTTAAAAATAATGCAATTAAATAATAATTAAAATAATGAAAACTAATAATATAATAAAATAATGAAAATGATGAAAAAATAGTAATGAATACTCATGTGTACCTCTGCACCTAAAATACATCAGTAAATAAGTAAAATGTAACAATAATAACATAAATAAATAAGAATAATAGACCTAGAAAAAACAACACAGGAATTCATATGGAAACACAAACGTCCAAGAATAGCCAGAACAATCCTCAGCAAAAAAGACAAAGCAGATGGTATCACATTACCAGACTTCAAACTTTACTATAAAGCTACAGTCATCAAAACAGCTTGGTGTTGGTATAGGAACAGGCATATAGATCAGTGAAATAGAATTGAGATTCCAGAAGCAAAGTCTCAATTTTTCAACCAACTCATCTTCGACAAAGCCTCCACCATCCACCACTGGGGAGAGGAGAACCTATTCAGTAAATGGTGCTAGGAAAACTGGTTGACCACATGCAGAAGATTGAAACAGGACCCCTATCTATCCCCATGCACAAAGGTTAACTCCAAATGGATCAGAGACCTAAATGTAAAACCTCAAACCATAAGAACCTTAGAAAATGAAGGACATACCCTCATGGAAATCAGAACTGGTATCCAATTCCTGAACAAAACCCGAAACCCACAGGTCAGAAGAGAGAAGATAGACAAGTGGGACCTCATTAAACTGACAAGCTTCTGCAAAGCCAAAGAAACCATCAAGAGAGCAGGGAGACAGCCTACAGACTGGGAAAACGTATTTGCCAACACCAGGTCTGACAAAGGCTTAACATCTTGGATCTACAAGGAACTCAAACGTGCTGAAAAGAAAAAGACAAACAACCTCATTATAAAATGGGCAAAAGATATGAACAGACACTTCACAAAGGAAGACATCTGAGCAGCCAACAGACACATGAAGAAATGTTTAACCTCACTAATCATCAGGGAGATGCAAATCAAAACCACAACGAGATACCACCTAACTCCAGTCAGAATGGCAATTATCAACAACTCAAAAAACAACAGCTGCTGGAGAGGGTGTGGTGAAAATGGAACACTTCTACATTGTTGGTGGGAGTGTAAACTAGTGCAACCTCTGGGGAAAGCAGTGTGGCGATTCCTAAAAGCTCTGAATATCAACCTCCCATATAACCCCACAATCCCCCTACTGGGAATATATCCTGAAGAACTCAAATCACTCTATAAAAAAGATACCTGCACACGTATGTTTATCTCAGCATTGTTCACAATAGCAAGAAC
>NW_007252261.1:52790-73608 GCF_000164805.1 Carlito syrichta | reverse complement strand
GGGGGGGGGGAGGGAGATGGGATTAACGGTAGCAAATATCGGTCTGGGGACGGGGAAACACCTCTTATCAACAGGGTGCCTGAATGAAACGTATTTGTATACCTAACCCTTAACTGTACCCCACAACATCATAATAAAAAATATTGATAAAAAAGAAATAGATAAAAAATAAATAAAATAAAAAATAAAAATAAACACTGCACAAAATTAAAAATGAAGATTATGATTATGTATTGAAAGAGTAGATCCAACAGTTTTACAATGAACACATTCCTGTAAAGATCATGAAGCAAGTAAATTTATCATAATGAACTAAATACTGAAGGGAACTGGGAATATTAGACAGGCAGTTTTCAGAAATTTTATAAAGACATCATGGTGTTACATTTGTAACGACGTGGTGATAGTTGCACACGCATGTTCAGATGTGGTAATATCTGCACCCGCATGTTCATCGCAGCACAATTCACAGTTGCAAAGATTTGAAATCAGTCTAAATGCCCACCAACTGATCAGTGGGGAATGAAAATGTGGTGTATATATATATGCACTATGGAAAACTATTCAGCTATCAAAAAGAATGAAATAATGTCTTTTGCAGCAACTTGGATGGGATTGGAGAACATCATCCTAAGTCAACTTCTTCAGGAACAAAAAACCAAACACTGCATGTTCTCACTTATAAGTGGCAGCTAAACTAAGGATATACAAAGACATAGAGAATGGTATAATGGAAACTGGAGTCACAGAAGGGGTGGGGGAAAGGACAGAGAGACAAAGGGACAAATAAATTGCCTGTTGGGTACAATGTGCACTGGTGGGGGTGGTGGTTCTCTTAAAGCCCAGACCAAAAACTGTTTGTATCCCCCAAAGATACTGAAATGTAAATAAAATTGTGTGATAATGTATCATTTCCTGATCACAAGACAGTAGAGAAATTTATTGACAAGTTTGCCAAAAATCTGACACCAGAACAAATCTGCAATGTAGATGGAACATTTCTATTTTTGGTGTTATTGCCCCAAATGACACTGACTACAGTCCAACAGGAATTAATGATGCCAAAGAATGAATAACTGTGCTGGAATGTGCTAATGCAGCAGGCATGCTGTGACAAGCTAAGGCTTGCATCCTCACTGTTTTCAAAGAGTGAATTTCTTGCCAGTTTACTGGTATACTGACAAAGAGACATAGATCACCAGGATATCTTTTCTGATTGTTTTCACAAAACATTTTGTACCAGCAGCTCATGCTTACTGCTGGACTGGCTGACAACTGCAAGATTTTGTTATTTCTTGACAATGATTCTGCTTATGCTCCAGCAGAAATTCTCATCAAAAATAATGTTTATGCCATGTGATTTCCCCAAATGTGGCCTCATTAATTCAGTCATGTGACCAGGGTATCCTTAGATCAGCGAAAAGTAAATATAAAAACACATTCCTAAACAGCATGCTGATGGCAGTGAACAGAGGCCTGTGTGTGGAAGGTCTTCCAAAGGAGTTTAGCATGAAGTATGGTGTGTATGTTATCGCCAACACTTAGAACCCAGTGACTAAAGACACAGTTGTGCATGCCTGGCACCATCTCTGGCCTGTAACTATGTTCAGTGATGACAATGTACAAAGTGCATTGAAGGATTCTGTATGCCAAGTGAGAAAAATGATGTCTGATCTCCTTACATATGCAAAAAATACAACTTAAAAGTCTCTCATAAACTGGAAAAAGTGGACATCAAATAACTTTTTTTTGCTTGTTTTGAGTCCAGATCTCACTCTGTCGCCCAGACTGGAGTGAAGTGGCCACTCCCGGCCACCGCAGCCTCGACCTGCTGGGCTCCGGCCATCCTTCCGCCTCAGCCTTCCGAGTAGCCGGAATTACAGGCCCGCGCTACCACGCCCGGCTGGTTTTTTGATTTATTGTAGAGATGAGGTCTCGCTGCCCAGGCGGGTCCCGAACCCGCGGGCTCAGGCAATCCACTCCCCTCAGCCTCCCAAAGACGTGGAGTTACAGGCTGAGCCACCGATCCCGGCAAAATTTATTCCCCTCTTGATTTTTTTGTTTGTTCGGTTTTGTTTGTTTGTTTTTGTTTTGAGTGAGAGTCTCACTCTGTCGCCCAGACTGGAGCGCAGTGGCCGCTCCCGGCCACCGCAGCCTCGACCTGCTGGGCTCCAGCAATCCTTCCGCTTCAACTTTCCAAGCAGCTGGAGCTACAGGCTCGTGCTAACACGCCCGGCTGATTTTTGGTTTATTGTGGAGATGAGGTCTTGCTTGCCCAGGCCCGTCTCAAACCCGCAGGCTCAGGCAATCCACTCACCTCAGCCTTCCAAAGGCGCAGGATTACAGGCTGAGCCACCGAGCCCAGCTTTCAAATAACTTTTTAACAGCAACAAGGCTCCAGTTGCTTATTCCTTGACCAATTATAAAATAGCAGAAATTGTTCTGGATCAAGGTGGTCATGATAATAGTGATGATGATGATGTTAATTAACAATGCAGAAAACGTTCTCATAGATGACATTGTGAAAATGGGCTATAGGCTTATTGAAGGCCTAGACCAGCATGCATTCATAACAAAACAGGAAATCATGTTTGTTTGGAAAATAAAGGAGAGACTTAGATTTATAAGAAATACAAAACACATACTACCCTATAAGTACCGCATGCCAACTGATTGTGCCACTGAAGGTATTATGCAGCCATAGAGGACAAAATTACAAACTTCACAGCAACTGGGATGGACTAAGAGTCTATTATATTGAGTGATCTATCACAGAAACAAAGAACTGAATATCACATGTTCTCACATATAAGCGGACCTTGAACAATTAGCGCAATACTATAAGAAAAGGATTGGCAGTTGCCGGAACCTGCAGGGAGTGGGGGCAAACGGGGATTGGCAGTAAGTGGGAATGGGGTGGGGGAGCGGGGTACCTCATCAACAAGGATACCTGCCTAATGGCCGGAACCTGCAGGGAGTAGAGGCAAACGGGGATTGGCAGTAAGTGGGAATGGGGTGGGGGAGCGGGGTACCTCATCAACAAGGGTACCTGCATAATGACCATTTGTATACCTAACCCTGAATTATACACCACATCTTTAAAATTAAATTTTTTAAAAAAAATTAGGAAAAAGAAAAAGAATAAGTAATACAAAACAAAACATTGTTATTGAGACAGATGACTTTGGAGGAGACATTTTAAGAGCCATTCCACAAAATATCTCCTCTTCCCTATAAGACTTGATCCCTGGTCCCACAACTCATGTTTCTTAGCTTAAAAATAAATTAAAATACAGGGTAAAGTAATCTTTTAATCAAAACACAAAGTTTTTAGTGGAGACTAAAGCCTGCTTTCCCCTTTCTCTCCCAACCCCCCATGGTTTAACCGTTGATTCAGGCATGCTGGTGACGTTACTGTGCTTAGAAAACCTAAACACATTATTTTTTCACTATACCAATGGTATGTCATATTTTTTACTAAGTACTTATGTGTAAATAAGTGTAAGAAAATGATTATTTATCAATAGTATTAAATGTAAAGTCAGAATGATGGTAATGCCAAACAGCCACAGATTGTTCAATTGGGTGGCTGTGAGCGAGACAGCTTTGCTTCCTGATGGTTCAGTGTACACAAACTTTGGTTCATGCACAAAAGTACTTTCAAATATTGCATGAAATTATCTTCAGGCTATGTGTATAGGGTGTATACAAAACATAAATCAATTTATTGTTTAAACTTGGGTCTCATCCCCAGGACATCTCATTATGTGTATTCGATATTCCAATTTTTTTAATTGCAATACAAACCACTTACAGTCCTAAGCATTTCACCCTGTATTTCATTAACGTAGCCACAACTAACACATTGAGCAACACTGAATTAAGTTGTCAGTACTCTGGATTATTTCATTAAGTTTTTCATCATAGATTTATTTCTCTATGCAAAAGGTCTTCCTGGTCTGCTGCAGTTACTATTAAACCCATTGTTTGTTCTTGGTGACCAGTTTGTGAATTAGCTAGAAATACTACCCTCAGTAAAAGTATTCAAGAGAAAAATGGCACTTTAGTTTTTGTTTCATTTTACTTATCTGTTTTAAAATCATGGGAAGCAGGAGAAGGTGGAGTTTAAAAATCTGGACTCTGGGCCAGGCTTGGTGGCTCAGCCTGTAATCCCAGCACTTTGGAAGGCCGAGGAGAGTGGATTTCCTGAGTCCGTGGGTTCGAGACCCACCTGGGAACTTGGTGAGACCTTGTCTCTACAATAAATCAACAATTAGCTGGGCGTGGTAGCACGTGCCTGTAGTTCCAGCCACTTGGAAGGCTGAGGTGGAAGGATCGCTGGAGGCCAGGAGGTCGAGGCTGCAGTGACCAGGAGCGTGCCACTGCACTCCAGTCTGGGCGACAGAGTGAAACTCCAACTAAAAAAAAAAAAAAAAAAATTCTGGACTCTGAAGATGAAGGGCCTGGATTTCAGTTCTGAGATTTTGCTTAAGTTGCTTCACAGGACCACAGTCTATCTATTCACCTTTAAAACAGAGATAATAATAGCTTCTACTACCCAGGAACATTTTCACTTTCCTACCTGGATTAATAAATAATTGTAACTGAATTAAGAAAATTCTTCCTCATCTTATATTAGCAGAGAAAATATTCCTTTAGTTGATAAGAGGGTGGGCAAGCAGCAAAACCTGGCAACAGGTGAAATTAAACATATCCCTTCATGAGAGACAGAAGTAGCATCCTTGTTTTTGTTTGCTTTTTAAAAATATTTGAGTAATATGTAGCATGCCCTGGAAGATATATGCATCATTCTATTTGTTTGGGTAATGAGATTACTAGGGATCAATGATTTTTGACTATGAATTTTGATTATTGAGGTTTTTCTCCGGGCAGTGTTGATGAAAATGTCATTAAAGTGATATCATGCAGAACACTTTCTGTTGGTGGTCTGAATTAAAAATTGGTTTTCAAAGTATTCAAGACCATAACCCTTCATCTGTATTGTTAATAAACATTCCATTCTAGAGAGTAATTTGTGAGACTACTATAAATCCAATATCATGATTCACTCTTTCTTGTCTGCTATCTCTGCTTCTGACCTGCTTGGAGCTTCTGGATCAGAAAAATTCACGGACATATTGCTTGTAATAAGAGACAGGTACATAACACGAGAGTGGAATTATACTAATTATCTTAAATAAATCTGCAAAGGCAAGAGGTAAGTTAAAAGGGCTAAGATTTGTTTAAAGTAGAAAAAACTTGGAAAGTTATTTTTAACATTTACATTTAAAGTCAAATGCTATTACTATTAGCAGGTTATCAGTTATTATTTCAACTTCTCTGGCAGAACATACGGGAAAAAAAACAATTCCGAGTGTTTCCAGTTATCTGAAATTAATTGGGCCCATCTTAAAAAAAGGTTTTATAGCATCAGGCATCTGTACTTGCCCTAACAAACTATAATATTTTTAGTTTTTCTATTATTCAGAATTATCCAGTTTATTATTCAATAACTACAGAAAGATGATCCATCATTGGTAGTAAAACATCTATGTTAATTTCTG
This sequence comes from Carlito syrichta, assembly GCF_000164805.1. Classification (NCBI taxonomy): domain Eukaryota; kingdom Metazoa; phylum Chordata; class Mammalia; order Primates; family Tarsiidae; genus Carlito; species Carlito syrichta. The sequence continues at coordinate 68,044 of NW_007252261.1, read as the reverse complement.
ACTTGCCAAACTTCTATCATAGACTGTAAATGCCTCTCCCTCATTTACTTATTTTTTTTTCTGACTTCTGAACTACAGGAAAATACCAAAAACTCAATATTGCATGTTAATTTAAGAAGAAGACTTGGGGAGCAGATATTCTGATTCCCTTATTTTAAAAATAAAGGGAAATTGAAGGATACATTTAAGCTAATCAGTTTCTTAGGAAGTTTAAGTAATAAGCAGACTAGCTTTTTGTGTTTATCAGGACTTTTTAACATATATTAGTAACTCACTTTACAGACTCAGATTTACTCAAATGAAACTAGAGAAGTAAAATCTGGAGATTAAATGGGTTGCCAAACGTTTTTTTTTCCAAGTATATATACTAAGCTTTAAAAACAACTTTAAATCTTCCATCTATTATTACTATAATTTTACTTAAGAGAATTTTTAACACTAACAACATAAGCAAGATATAATTTTGGGAAAACACTCTTAAGTAGGATATAACTAGTTTTATGAAGAACTCAGTACATTTTCCTTATTTCTCTTTAATATTGCTGGTGGACAGTGTAAACTTCATCTTTAACTATCAAAAGTCTGAACATGCACAATGAAGAACACATTTCAAGTATTTTGTTCTCTAGGTAGAAAAAAATAGCTTAACATAATGATATAGATAGAAGCTTTGTTTGTTTGTTTGTTTTGAGTTGGAGTCTCACTCTGTCTTCCAGAGTGCATGCTCACGCCCCAGCAGCCTCGACCTGCTAGGCTCAGGCCATCCTTTCACCTCAGCCTTCCAAGTAGCTGGAACTTCAGGCGCACACTACCACACCTGGCTAATTTTTTTTATTTATTGTAGAGATGAGGTCTTGCCAAGTTGCCCAGCCTGATCCTGATAGATGGAAGTTTGAAGTTGGTTGCTTTAGGCCAGGGCCTGGCTGCCAAAATGTAGGCTAAAAATTTATGAAGACTGTTAAATATTGATTCACATATTTGATCATCAATCCAATTAATGTCATATACTTAAAAAATTAAGTAACATATCCTGAGATCTACTATTTTGTTTGTTATTATTTTTTTCCTAACTTCTTCTAGACAAATATTTTGTGAAATTTTTCCGAACATAAATATTCAAAAAGTTGTGTTGTATCCTTGAACATAGACACTTTCTGGCTTGTCCCTTCTTTCACTGTGCAACCGTTCACACAGTTCTTACCTACTTCTACATATTCTTCAAATATGTTGTGGGTAGGACTTAGAAGAACTTGACTTTGACTTTGTCTGAGTTTATGTTCTGCTTATATCTTATGTGAACCTCGTCATTTCCTCCAAAGCTACACTTTGCCTCCCACTAATACTTGCAAGATTTCCTGGTAATCTAATTTCAGTTCATCACTCTACATGGATTATTACCCTGTTCTTTTTGTTTGTTTGCTTGTTTGTTTTTGTTTTTGAGTTGGAGTCTCACTCTGTCGCCCAGACTGGAGTGCAGTGACCGCTCCCGGCCACCGCAGCCTTGACCTGCTGGGCTCCGGTGATCCTTCCGCCTCAGCCTTCCAAGTAGCTGAAACTACAGGCGTGCGCTACCACGTCCAGCTAATTTTTTGATTTATTGTAGAGATGAGGTCTCACCAAGTTGCCCAGGCGGGTCTCGAACCCACAGGCTCAGGCAATCCACTCATCTCAGCCTCCCAAGACATGGGATTACAGGCTAAGCCACCGAGCCCGGCTTATTGCCCTGTTTTATTCACCTTTTTAAAAGCATCCATCTTTTTGTCCTTAATAGTCATATCTATTTCCTTAAGACATGCAGTCATTATAATTTAGCCTCCGTACCAATAAGGTAATTGTTTTGTTCCAAACTGTATCTTCATCATCTTGTTTCCCACCTGGCATAGAATTGGCACTTAAGTCAATATTTGTTGAAAAAATGAGTGCATCCATGCATGTTTGTTGCAACTCTATTCACAATACCAAAAACATAGAACCAACCATGCTGCCCATCAAAATTGGACTGGATTTTTAAAATATGGTGCATATACACAGTGGAATATTATGCAGCCATAAAGAAGGACAAACATAAGAACTTTGCAGCAACTTGGATGGAATTAGAATCTATCATACTCAGTGATGTATCACAGAAACAAAGAACAGAGTACCATATGTTCTCACTCATAAGCGGACCTTGAACAATTATCATAATACTATAAGAAAGGGATTGGCAATAGTGGGAAACTGCCAGGGGAGAGGGTGGGATTGGCAGTTGAGGGAAACTGCGAAGGGAGGGAAGAGCACACCTCATTAACAAGGGTACCTGCATAATGAACATTTGTATACCTAACCCTGAATTGTCTCTTCCTTTTTAAAATAAAAAAGAAAAAGAAAAAATGATTGCATTATATTGGAAGAAAAGCCCACACACACTTTTTTCTACATGAATACATGCTTTTTTCCTAATTAATGCATATTCCTTGATTTATGATATTTGATCATCATTTCAAACTAAACTTTCCTGTGCTCCTTTTTATTTTGTTTAAATGTATTTATTATAAAGTTGTGGAGTACAAATGAGGACTTACTATATAAGTTTGCTGCCTGCCGGTGAAGTTTGGACTTCTAGGTGGCCCTCATTCCCCATGGTAGTGAACCAGGGGTCTTTTGTGTTGTCATCTACCTCCCTCCCTCCCTCTCCTAGCAGTGCCTATCCCACCCTTGTGCTAATGTGACTATTGATCAGGGCCCACTTAAGAGTGAGAACATGTGGTATTCAGTTCCTTGTTTCTGTGATAGTTCACTTAGTAGGATGGTCTTCAACTTCATCCAAGTTGCTGCAAAGGCCATGGTTTTGTTCTTCTTTATATGCAGCCTATACTCTTTTTGATATATTTCTTCTATTAGATTATATCTTCCTCTAACAGATGTTAGATTTATAGAAGTAATGATGATGAAAATGACCAATGCTTAGTCTCAAAACTATCTTATATGCTTCAGATATTTTAACATCATCTAATCATTAAAGTGATGCTGATAGTCAATATTATTATTACTTACTCTACAGATGAGGAAACTAAAAGATAGAGACATTAAGTGGCAATCATCTTGGTAACCAGAAACCACAAGATTTGGACCTAGGATTTCTGACTCTGTAAGTCTACTCTCCTAACCACTCTACTGCATAGGTTTTCAGCACCTATACCTACTCCAGACAACTGTTCAATCTATAGTTCAGCTACTGTTTTTCACTATTCCTCTCTCAAACTTTTGGTCTTTAGCAGAATTAAATTATTTTCCTCGTGGATACTAATATAACCTTACTGACTTGCCATGCATCTGGTAAGCCTTGCAACGTCCTTCAACTGGTAATGTTATTGTTTCTGTCCTATTTCAGCCCTTGTCCTATGTTAGCAAAATATTCATTTGTAAATAGTTTGGGATCATCAAAAAAGAATGGAGATTGGCACATGTTTTAGCCAGAGATTTTTTTTGATAAGAAGTCCTAACTCCAGTCTATACAAATGACGTAATCAAACATTGCTATAATCATTTTTGAAAAAGATATATATGTTTGTTTTACTTGACATTGGCTACAATATTTTTTACATGGGTGCATTTTATTTATCTGTCCTCTGTCTTAAGCTGTTTGGGATGCAGTAATAAAAATACCTGAGACTGAGTCATTTATAAACAACAAAAATTTATTTCTCATAGTTCTAGAGACTGTGAGATCAAGGTGCTGGCACATTTAAAATTTGATGGTAATCCTGCTTCTCATAGATGAAGCTTCCAAGCTACATTCTCACATGGTGGATAGAACACAGGCACTCCCTTCAACCTCTTTCTTTTTATAAGAGCACATTTATGAAGGTGGAGCTGTCTTGCCTCAGTTACTTCCAAAAAGACCTCCACTTCTTAAAACTATGTCGTTGGGTTTTAGGTTCCAACATATGAACTTTGGGGGAACACCAACATTTATACCATAATACCTTCCTTTACCATTTAAGTTTTTGGCATAATGTTTAAACACTTTTATTCCTGAAATAAAGGACACACTGTTTTTATAATCCCAGGTTTATACTGACGTCCTCCTAATAACTAGAGAAGAATTGCTAACTTTTCTCAAGTTGGAAATAGAAAAAACTGAATGTAAAAATGTATAAGAGTTTGGATTGGATTTTCTAGAATCTTATTTAAATTTTTTCTATCTATGTCATCATGTTAAGCTATATTTTTCTACCTGAGAACAAAACATTTGAAATGTGTTCCCCATTGTACATGTTCAGATTTTTGATAGTGCCTTGATTTTTTTTTTTTTTTTGCTTTGTTTTAGGGGGGAAAAAGTCATTGTAGATCATTTCCTACTATGCTTAAAGCTTAAGCAGAAAGAGAATAATCTATGAAAATAAGAGACAGAGATATGAACAGAAGCAGCCAACTGGTATCCCTGTTTGGGGCTCACATGCAAATCAAGTTATTCTTTGCTTTCCAACACTTTCCAAATTCTTTTAAAACCATATTTGAATCTGGATAGCAACTCTATATGAAGACATCAGTGATATAAATACAGACAGCATTGTGTTGGGTAGAGCAGTGCCAGAAATTGACAGAACCAACAGATAAAACCAAAGCAATTAAGTTTCCATAAACATTTGACTTGGTGTTGAATCAACACTCTTCTTTATAAGCAGCAGTGTAGCAAGAAATAAATGACAATCATACATTTTCAATATATAAACCATGCTGGTTTTGTTAAGTAAATAATTCTTTCCATCTTTCTTTTTACAATGTGAGGGGGATGGTATTTCCTCAATAATTTGTGAGTTTTACTTCCAAGATCATGTAAAATTTCCTGCCTGAAAATGTTATAGAATTTACAGATATAGTTTGGTATGTTTTCAGTCTGCTTTTAAAGAAAACATTCTGTGGTTATAAATGAGCAATTTTGAGTGCTATTTAGTTCTCCTTTCTTGCAGGCTGTTTTCTGGTAATTCATTATAAACTCTTCAGCAAGGTCAAAAAACTACTGTCATAAGAGTTTCCAATCTTACCATTAATTTTTATTTTCTAACCACCATTCCAAAACTAACACACACAAAAACTCATACTACACAGGTCTTACCTTATTTTTATTGTTTCTTTTAGATAATTCAATTGACCTTGTTCTCAGGAAAGATCTGAGGAAAATATTTTTATTAAATAATGTCTTCTTCCTTCCAAGGAACAAGGTCTTAGTGCACAATTTGTAAAAAAAAGATACCAGCAAGTCATGTAAACAGATACTTCAGTATGTGGCCATGTACTCACATGTACAAACATTTCTCAAGTTTTCAAAATAATAAGTTAAACCAAAAACATCTGATATATCTAATTTCAGAGTAATATTTCTACTCTCATATATGATTTCTATGTGATATGTTCTTCTTTGTTTTAAATGTTATATTTATTTATCATCTAAGTTAAAAGGCATCTAGAATATTTAGTATTTATTTTAATATTTAGTATAATAGTGTTTAGTATTTCCAGACTCCTCAAAGTAGTTACTTCCACATCACTTCTGGACAAATCTGTATTAAAATGTTCCCATATTGCAGATTATTTTTCTGTTAAACAGACAGTTCCTTAGGAAAAGGGACTATTTATCTTGTCATTCCCAGAACCTCTCCGAGTGTGTGATACTTGATAGCACAATTGCCATACATGCCCTGCATGTACTACATGACAGGTGCTCGATTGCAAAATCCATGAGATTGTGCAATTTACATGTTTGGCTATTCTGTGTATTCTCAGCATCTAGAAGAGGGCATGAATCATATTAACACCTTAATAAGTATTTATTGAATGAACAAATGAATTTAATAAAGCTGATAGTTTGCTGTTTTTTTCTCTAAAGTCACTTTCCCTTTCAGTGTTCTTGTTGTCTGGTTGTGACTCTGCTGAATCATGCAGTTAATCTTTGCAGCTTGTTCCCAAGTTTAAGATTGGTGAGGTTCATTGATAACATTACCTGGGTTATAAACTAGAGATGTACCCATAATCATGATTTGTAATCTTCACAAGACTAGATTTGTTCTGATTATCATGTATTCATGCCCAATGCTTGCTGTAAATTTCTTGATTTGTTGTAAGCAATTTTTTTGTACTGACTGCCTCATTGAGCAAATCTCCCCTACGGAGGGTCATTTAAAGGCAAGAGGACACTATATACACTATAAAGACCTGGTTCTCATCAGGACACAAATTTACAAGCTGAGTGGATTTGGGTAAGTAATACAGTGTCTTTGTCAGTTTCCCTACTTGAAAATGATATTAATAAGTGACTAGCTAATAGCATTGTTATAATGTTAAGTAAGAACCTGCATACAAAACTTTGTTCTAATACTATTTTAATCTAAAAGTAAATACCATTTTTCTCACTTTTAATAAAGGGATTTATAAACTAAGATATACTATACAAATGCAAAGTAATATTTGTTGAGTTCTTTCTCATAAACTTCTTTGGGCAGAACTTGAAAGAATCATTTTTCATGTTGGGCCAATTACCATGTTTATATAGATCTGAAAGTGCCAAAGTAAGCATCTTTTATTTCATGACTATTAAAAATGCTGCCAAAAACAACCAGTCAGTAGAAGGGTCCATTTTCAAAGAGGTAGTGGCCCTCTGTTTCTTTTATAACTGAAGGCAGTCCAATTTTAAATTTTATTTTGGGGGCATTGCTAGACATTTCTTGGATAATGGGGATAAAATATTTTGCTTTACAAGGATTGTAAGTCAGCCTCTATAAGAGCCAGGGCAGCTTGAAGGATAAATTGAGAACTCAATGGGGTGAGTGTAGGGGGCTTTTTAAGCTATCCAAATTCCTTTTTGCAAGTTTTCCACTTGTCAGTCTTCAATCTTGTTTCATGTCTTCATGCTAGGTTCCAGACTCCATAAATCACACAGTGTTGTGCCCCACCTGATCCCTCCACAACTTTCCTCAACAACTTTCTTTTGGGCCTTGTCTTCTCCCTTACGCTCACCCCAATTTTTTTCTCCATCCAATTAATTCCCCTTATTCTGTGAACAATTCTCCTGGTCTCTGCTTTCGGAAAATATTGCTTTTAGTAATATAAACCAAAGCTACCACCAGTAGCCTTCCTCTCATTTTCACAGGGACCTTTTACATAAAATGCAATGGATCAAATTGACTCTAATGAGAGAAAATAATTAGACAAGAGAAGTGTTTGGAAGAAATGTGACTTCCCCTTTTATCAGATCGTCATCAAACAGTTGGAATCTGTGATACAAATATAAAATAGTTTTCACATTTAGATCTGTGATAAATAAGGTAGTACTTGTATCAAAATCTGTGGCTCACATAAAGATAATTTTTGCTTATAGTGAGAAGTTGAGATCAAAATCCGTATTTTTCCTCTGTTAGATATTTCATTGACCTCATGCATTTTATAAAAATAAGCATCCTTTTCCCATTCAATTGCATTCAAGACTTTGTCATAAGTTAGGCAGCTGTGTATGTGAATCTGTTACGATATTACAGAATATTCCCGTGGTCCATTTATATATACTTGTGTCACTAGTATTCTGTTTAATTGCTTCAGCATTCTAATAAGTTGTGATATTTGGTAGTGAAAATTCTCCAACTTTGTTCTTCTTCAACATTTTATCAATATTGAATCTATGTTCTAGAAGGAAACACCTTTATGATCCATCAATAACCAAATTTCTCATATAGAACACACACACACACACACACACACACACACACACACACACACACACACACACGCATTAACCAGACTTATTTTAATTGAGAACTTTTGTTCAACAAAAGATACAATTAACAGAGTAGTTCAAAGAACAAACTACAGACTAAGAGATGGTTGTTGTAATACATTTGACAAATGGCTCATCCAGAACATAGAGAATTCATACAAACCAATAAGAAAAAGACAGTCAACCTAATTACAACAATGGACAAAAGATTGAGCAGAGACTACATAAAAGATGGCATCAAAGTGGCTGATAAACATATGAAAATGCACCTAATGTTATTAGTCATAAAGCAAATATAAATTTAAAACTGCAATGAAATAGTATTACCCAAACATGATGACAGTAATGGGTGAGGAAGCTGGTGGAAGCCTGATTTCATAAAACCCTTTTGGAAAAATATTTGACAATTTTTATTAAAAGAAAACACATGAATACCATATGACCCAGTAATTCCACCTTAAGATAATATTTTAAAAAGTGAATAACACTGTCTGTTAAAGGTATATAGAGAGAATGTTCACAGAAGTTTTATTCATAATAGTTCCAAACAAAATAACTAAAATGCTATGAACAACAGAATGTGTAAATAAATTATGCCATGTGTATACAGTGGACTAGTACACAGCTTTTAATAAACACAAACTTATTCACATACAACATGGATAAAACTCATAGACATATTAACTGAAAGAGATTAGATGCTAAAATACATATTTTACTTATGCAAATCTAACCTGTAGTTATGAAAATCAGGGAAGATATTTCATTTGGGGACTTCAGACAGAAAAGATGCACAAGGGATCTTCTTGGGTATTGGAAATGCAGTCTATATACTGATTTTGGTAGTGGTTGCACTGGTATGCATATAATTACAAATTAATTAAACTGTACCCTTAATATTTGTATGCTTTATTATATGTAAGTTATACCTTAGCAACTTTTTAAATTAACAATTAGTAGATTCACTGAAGTGAAAAAGATAGAAGATATATTACTTGTAGAGTTCATTCTTATCAATTCTTTGATTAAAGAAGGGACTGTTCTTCATGTAAGTGTTTTCTGAGAAGGTCATGGTCTAACAATTTGATATATGAGAGTGTATTCCCCGGGCATGCCCATAGGGCTATTCCCAATTCTCCTCAGTCTTTTCCCTCATCTTTGATCTTTCCTTTCACACAATATTAACTTTTAGGTCTTCATGGTTTGCTAATTTGTCAGTAAGAAACACAATCTGAAACCAAGGGTAAATTAATAAATTTAAGTAGTTCAGTATTTCATGTTTCTGGAATTAGTATCTAAAAATGATTTAAGAGGAGTGACTTAAAATTGCCATTTGTGTGTAAAGTAATTGTGTCAAGAATGAACTGATGCTGACACCAATGAGGTGGTGATTTCTTCTTTCTTCTATAATACTTCTGTTCACAAGAGCTACTTTTATTTGAGTTCAAACAACTGCGCAATTCTTTGATTGTCCTACTTAATTCCTAGATTTGCAGCCCTCCATTCAATGGAGAATTATTTTACCCACCTGGAGGCATAGCCCTTGTCTTACCCTAAGAATTATCTTGCCCGAATGCTCCAGTGAATAAGCCTCAGTCTGAACCCACAGGGTCTCTTACCCTGGGCCCACTTGTATTTTCACCTCCACAATCTCAATTCAACCTCTGAGCCATACTTTCAAATTCTAATTTTTATGTTTGCATCTTTGTTACATCAGCAGGATTTACTGTTTGCCAAAATCTCTGCCAATTGCCTCAAGTTTTCCATTCCTTCATTCCCCACTCTCTGATTTGCAATTTTGAGTTGTACTTCCTAGGACTCGACTAGATTCCAAAGTCCGCACTAGCATAATTCTGGGCCAAAAAAGAAACCTTCATGATGGCTTGGATTCAATCCTCATTCTAAAATGTTTAATATACTTATGTCTAATTATTAACTAGTACCTTAATATTTTGACTCAGTTGCCCCTAAAGGCTATTTAAACCTTAAGCAAACAAAAGCAATCTTTCTATTCTCTTTGTAGCATCTGTTCCCTGAGACGTTTTAGCTTCAGGGTACACAGTCTATCTAATCATAGCCTGCAAGTTAAAACTTGGCCTCAAAAATTTAAGAGTCCTTCTTAGCAGTTTCCCTTCAGTTTAGTTGCCCTAAACTTTAATGGATCAGAATTATTTGGACAATACAAAACATGCTAAGATAATCATAATACCAATGGACATCAATTGTCTTATAATCACTCTAAAGAGTTTGTGATAAATTTTCTTGTGTTTATCTTTAATACTTGCACAGAATACAGATCCTGCCATTAAATAATCTACACAAAGTATTGTAGCAAATACCTCATGCATTTTATATCATAAAACAAGGATTTTTCACACATTTGTGAGAAGAAAATTATTAACTGTGTTATGTAAGAGATCCAGATTATGTGTATATATACTTCCTTTTTTTTTTTTTTTTTTTTTTGAGTTGGATTCCCACTGTGTCACCTAGACTGGAGTGCTGTGGCATGCTCTTGGAAACCGCAGCCTCCACTTGCTGGGCTCTGGTGATCCTTCCGCCTCAGCCTTCCAAGTAGCCAGAACTACAGGTGTGCGCTACCACGCCTGGCTAATTTTTGATTTATTGTAGAGATGAGGTCTTGCCAAGTTGCCTGGATGGGTCTCAAACCCGTGGGCTAAGACAATCCACTCGCCTCGGTCTCCCAAAGTGCTGGGATTACAGGCTGAGCCACTGAGCCCAGCCATGTGTATATATATATTTATAATATATGTTTTCAAAGGCCTTCTGTTATAATTAATTAGTGTATTTATAAAATATATTATGCTTTCATATTTGGATTTGTAAGCAAATTGCAACATTCTGAAAAGAATAATATTGCTTAACTTTAAAGAATTGGTTGTTTCACGTAGTCCTATGAATTTGATCTTTACATCCAACATATTAGATTTCATTGTAAACATAATAAGGTTGATTTTCAGAGAATATGTGGGTTTAGCAATGTCATAGATAATACTATAATCTAGGACAAAATTATTTTAAGTTTAGGATCAGTATGACTTATATTATAGTACACGGCATTGAATTAACAGGTTGTGTATGTGGTGGAGATGTGGATGTGTGTTTTGGCTCCTAATATTGGAAGTAGCTAATTTTTTTAATTGCACAAAAATAAATTCATTTACTAAATATCTATTAAGCATCTATTTTGTATTATATGTGCTTACAAGTAAAATTAAATTTATAGTACTCTATTGAAATGTAAGCAAATTTCAATTAATTTTCAGTTCTAGAACTCAAACTCTATGGTAATTTATTTTTTAAAAGACTAAAAATAATATGGGCATTTGTGCCAATATAGTCACAATAGCATTTCTTTGGGAAAAAAATCATCAGTAGGTTAAAAATCAAACTTTAGCCAAAAATCTTAAGTAAATTACAAGTTATTCACATTTTCAAAATAATGTATATGTAATAACAATCAAAGCTCTGGGAAAAATAGCACACAGCATTTTAGATAAATTATGTTTCATATATGAATTCAACTAAGTACTGTATTTGTATGTAAGATTAAAGAAAGATCTGAAAGACAAAATCTAAATTACCAAGATCAGTTTTTGGCTGGTGTAATACAGGTAAAAATTTTTTGGTATTTTTTAAACATTTTATAATAGTTATTTTTGTTAATGTATAATGAAAGCACACATAAGTATACACCCATTAAACATTATAACAACCAAGATGATAAGCACACATCACATTCCCAAAAAAAGTCCTTCAGAAAATGCAACAGAAGAAATTATAAGCAGCCTCATAATGAGGACAAATGTGAATAATAACATTTTCACTATGTGTATACATATATATATTTATGCATACATATACTAAACATATGTAGCTAGGGATAATGTATATGTATAATAGCATACATGTGTTTGTGTGTGTGTGTATATATATATGAAAATATATGTGGGCATATATGCTAATGTGTGGGTACATATCAATACACTGTGTGTCAGAAACTCCTTTTTTTACTGATACACAATATTTGTACATATTAATAGGACATATGTGATACTTTGTTATATCTAAAGACTGTGTAATGATCAAGTCAGGGTATTTGGGGTGTCCATCACCTCAAGTATTTATCATTTCCATATGTTGAGAACACGTCAAGTCCTCTCTTCTACCAAGTTTGAAATATGCAATACACTGTTGTTAACTTTAGTCACCCTACTCTGCTACTGAGCATTAGAACTTACTCCTTTTATGTAACTGTACAATTCTATTTATTAATCAACATCTCTTTTTTCTGCCCCCTCTGCCTCATACACTCCCTTTGCTGACTCTTGTTTTTAATCATTCTACTCTCAACCTCTATGAGATCAACTTTTTCAGCTTCCATATATGAGTGAGAACATGCAATATTTGTCTGTCTTTGCCTAGTTTATTTCACTTAACATAAATGAACTTTCAGCTCTGTCCATATTGCTACAAATGACACAATTTCATTCTTTTTTATGACCAAATAATATTTCATTGTGTATATATACCACATTTTTTTTTTATCCACCCCTCTACTGGTGTACACTTAGGTTGATTCCATATACTTGCTTTTGTGAATAATGCTGCAATAAAAATGAAAGTGTAGATATTCCTTTAATTTACTGATTTCTTTCTTTTGGATAAATACCTAGAAGTAGGATTGGTCAATCATATGATATTTCTACTTTTAGGTTTTTTAAAAAAATATCCATATGTTTTCCGTAGTGGCTGTACTAATTTATATTCCCACCAACAGTGTCCAAGGGTTCTTCTTTCTCCACATCTTCGCCAGCATTCTTTATTGCCTGCTTTTGAATAAAAGTCATTCTAAGTGGAGTAAGATGATAACTCATTGTTGTTTTGATTTGTTTCCCTGATGATGGTGTTGTTGAGCTTTTTTTCATATACCTGGTGGCCATTTGTAAGTCTTCTTTTGAGAAATGTCAATTGATGCTCTTTGCCTACTTTTTAATGAGATTATTTGTTTTTTACACTTTAACTGTTTGAGTTCTTTGCATATTTTGGACATTAGTTTCTTTTCAGATGAATAGTTTGGAAATATTAACTCCCATATAACAGATTATCTTTCACTCTGTTGATAGTTTCCTTTGATGTGCAAAAGCTTTTAGTTTAATATAGTCCCGTTCACCTATCTTTGTTCCCTGTGATTTTGAGATCTTAGTTATAAAATCTTTGCCTAGATTAATGTCCTGAGGTGCTTCCTCTATGTTTTCTTCCAGTAGTTTTACAGATTTAGGTCTTATATTTAGGTCTTTAATCAATCTCGATTGGCTTTTGGACATTGTAGGAGATAGAAGTTCACTTTTTTTTTTTTTTTTTTTTGCATATGGGTATTCAATTTTTCCAGCACCATTTAATGAAAAGAATGCCCTTTTCTTAATGTATACTCTTGGCACCTTTGTTGAAAATAGTTGGCTGTAAATATAAGGATTTACTCTGGGTTTTCTATTCTGTTCTATTGGTCTATGTATCTGTTTTGTTGTTGTTGCTGTTGTTGTTGTTGTTGTTGTTTTACCAGTATCATGCTGTTTAGTTACCACAACCTAGTGATGCTAACCAAGTAATGTGATGTCTCCAGCTATGTCCGATTTGCCCAGGATCACTTTAGCTATTTGCATGATTTTTTTGTTCCATATTTAGAAATATTTTCTGTTTCTGTGAAAAAATGACATTGGTATTTTGATTGAGTTTGCATTGAATCTGTAGATTTATTTGGACACTACGATCATATTAATGATATTAATTCTTCTGATTCATGAGCGTTGGATGTCTTTCCATTTGTTTGTGTCCTCTTTGATTTCTTTTATCAGTATTTTGTCATTTTTCTTTTAGAGGCTTTTTACCTCTTAGGTTAAACTTGCTCCTAGTATTTTATTTGAAACACTACTGGATTTCCTATGTTGATTTTATATCCTCCAAAATTATTGAATTTACTTATCAAATCTAAGGATTTTTTGGTGGCATCTTTAGGTTTGTTTAGATATAAGGCAATATCTATACAAAGACATAGAGAATGATATCATGGACACTGGAGACACAGAAGGGGTAGGGGAAAGTGGCTGAGGGTCAAAAACTCACCTATCAGGTACACTGTGCACACTGATGGGTGGGAATGTGGGGGGTGGGCACACGTAAAGCCCAGACCAAAGCTATTTGTAAACTTCAAAGCTATTGAAAAAAACAGACATATCATCTGCAAATAGGGAAAATTTGCCTTTTTTTCTCATTTGAATGTCTTTTTTTTTAATATCACATGATTGCTCTGGCTAGGGTGTTCAATGCTACATAGGAGTGGTGAATGTGGGCATACTTTTCAAGTCCCAGTTCTTAGAAGAAAGGTTTTTAGCTTTTCCCCATTCATATAGTTGTGAATTTGATTTGTTCTTGTTTCTAGTGCTTGAGATGTATTTTGAAGTTGCTTATCTAAAATGTTTCTGCTTATTTCCTGTTTTTTATTGCTATGAATTTCCCTCTAAGCACTATTTTTTGCTATATATTAAGGGTTTGGTATGCTGCATTTTGATTTTTATTTGTTTCAAGACTTTGTTTTATTTCCTCCTTACTTTCTTCTTTAACCTGATGATCATTCAGGAGCATGTTCAATTTACATGTAATCATACGCTTCCAAAGTTTTTTTGTTATTGATTTTTACTTTTATTACATTGTGGCATGAGAAGATACTTAATATGACCTTAATTTTAAAAATTTGTTAAGACTTGTTTTGTGTCCTAACATGTGATCTATTCCAGAAAATATTCATGTTCTGATGAAAGGAATGTGTATTCTGTATCTGTTGCATAAAATATTCTGTAAAGTCTGTTAGGTGCATTTGATCCACTATGATGCTGGAGAAGATATGGCGAAAAGGGAACACTTCTACACTGTTGGTAGGAGTGTAAACAAGTATAGCCTCTGTGCAATTTAAATTCAATGTTGCTTTATTAATTTTCTGTCTAGATGATGGCTCTAATGCTAACAGTGGAATGTTGAAGTTCTCAGCTATTATTGTATGGGGGTTTATATCATTTTTTAGATAAAATATTATTTCTTTTGTATATCTGGATACTCTAGTTTTGGGTGCATATGTTTAGAGTTATTACATCCTCCTGCTGAATTGATTCTTTTGTCATTAGATAATGACTTTATTTGTCTCTTTTTATTGTTTTTTACTTTAAGTCTATTTTAGCTGAGGTAAGTATAGTGATTCCAGCTTGTTTTTGTTTTGTTTTTGTTTTCATGCAGTATCTTTTTTATTTCCTTTTACTTTCAGTCTTTATAGGTGAGAGGAGTTTCTTATAGGTAGCAAATTGTCGGGTGATGTTTTTAATCCTGTTAGCATGCCTATGTATTTATTTGTTTGTTTGTTTATAATCTTTTTTTTTTTTTTTTTTTGAGTTGGAGTCTCACTCTGTTGCCCAGACTGGAGTGCAGTGGC